>NC_066886.1:32497215-32797215 GCF_022985175.1 Labeo rohita | reverse complement strand
TCTTTACTATATACATCCATTACTATACATAATTTAAATTAGTGTGTATTTGTACATGAACAAAATAAAGTTAACTATAAAAATATGCTCATTGTATAGACCCAAAACAATAAAAAGCTTCATGTGACATTTTTGAGATCTCTTTTGTTAACTTCAATTGAATATGCAGACAGAACTCCAATAAAGGCGTCTACAACGGTAGTGCGTTGATTGACTTTTTCTAAAACCTTTTGTGACCTTTCCCCAGTAAAACAGCACGATTTCAAACATGTACATGACCTTATGCATGTTCAGCTTATTAAACATAATTGGTGAAGGTTGTGCATGCAAACAGCAGCTTAGTTTCAGAAAATAAAGCAATTAAGGATGACATCTGTCTTGTTAAAAAAATATCCTTTACATTTAATCAGTCTTTCATGTGATATTCTTTCATTGGAGTTCATTTAGTTCATTTAATAAAACTGAACCTAATTTCCTTTTAAAAAAAAAAAATAAATAAATAAATAAATGAACTACTACTAGTAGTACTACCACTAATTTAGTTGACAAAAAATGCAAAATTTACATTTAAGCAGTATTGCATGTTATTATTTATTTATTTTTGTTTTATTTTTTATTTTTTTACCTCTGGCTAAAATGAATTTAAGTTCAGAAATACATACATACATACATTTTAGTTGACAATAATATGCAAAATGTGTCAAAACCAGTGTTGGGGAAAGTTTCTTTTAAAAGTAATGCATTACAATTTTGCGTTACTCCCTGAAAAAGTAGCTTATTACATTACTTAGTTACTTTTTTATGGAAAGTAATGTGTTATGTTACTTTTGCGTTTGCTTTTTAAATCGGGGCAGGGCTTGCATCTTTGTTTTGAATATAAAACAATTCTAATGTAAAAGCCCTTTTACACCAAAAGTGAAATGAATTCACCTCAGGCTGAAAGAAAAGTACATTTATGCAGGAGATCACTCTTCAGCTATAAAAAAAAGCATATTAATTTATCTAAAGTAATTTTTGCTTATTATTATGGCTGAATTGCATCATGGAAGGCCAGCCACAAAGACACTAGTTAATAAAATGAGATTAAATATTGCAGGGTTGCGTCATATTCTGAGTTTGCATTTCACTGTTTATTTGTTTTGAGGAATACTGAATCTGTTTTTGAGATGAATTAATGCATGTTCACGTTTAGTCTACAGTATAACATAATGTTTACTCCCAATTTCCAGACAGGAGACTTGTCAATCAATAAAAGGGGAAAAAAGTAACTGGTGTTACTTATTTGAAAAAGTAACTCAGATATTTTCTTAGAAATTCAAAAGTAATGTGTTACTTTACTAGTTACTTGAAAAAAGTAATATTATTGCATAACTCACATTACTTGTAATGCATTACCCCCAACACTGGTCAAAACTGTAGACCAAACTTAATAATCCTAAAACGAAACATATGATGTAATGAAAACTGTTTAAAAAACATTGCATTATTTTTCGTCAATAGTTTGTTTTAATTAAAATTACTGTCATGATCATTGACATGACATAGAATCATTAGTGTTATTGCTGAAGATTAAAAACAAACAATCAGTCAGTCAATCAATCAATCAATGTTTTTGGCTTTCAACAGGGTTTTCCTCCAAATTCAGACTGTGCTGGACCAAGGACAATACGGCCCATGTGTTTGTAGTCAGTCAGAACGTAATGGGCTAAATGAACCTTTGGCTGCGGTGTTGAGACGAGCTAATGGAAAGATTAGCCATGTTTCTTGTCTGTGAGCTCAGGTGAGACCGCTCATCTCTGGCTCAAATCCTGTGCGCTATCAGCGCAGACACACACCTCACGCCTGTTTGTCTGCTCTAATTTGAATGAGAAAATTCTATTCATCAATCTAATTCCCCCTGGATAATGTGCTTACCCTGATGGACACCAAACATCTGCACGACAATAATCCAACGAGGGGAAAGCTAATCTGGAAGAGCGGTCAGTGCGAGGGAGTGTTTGTTTTACTATGGATGTGGAGGTCTAGAGCCTGTGTTTTTAATGAAGGCTGATTGTGTGTATGTGTGTTGTGAGGGAGTTTGCTAATGGATTAAAAGTCTTTGTCAGACACATGAATTCCCGGCGCTGTCAGGCAGCATCACAGCAGAGCGCTCATGAAGGCTGCAGAGGTCCCAGCACACCACACCACCTGCTGCTGCCCCATCTGCCGTGCCAATACTCACTATTATATTCACTCACACATTTACATGTGCTTAAATACACCCTCTTACACTTACACTACCAGCCAAAAGTGTCCAATAATCAAGATCGTTCAGTGTTTTGCTCACCAAAACTGCATTTACTTGCTCACTACAGTTAAACAGTAATATTGTGAAGTTTTATTTTATATATATATATATATATATATATATATAAACTATATAAACTTTTCTATTTTAATATATTTCAAAATGAGATTAATTTAAATGATGGCAAAGCTGAATTTTCAGCAGCCATTATCTTCAGAAATCATTCTAATATGTTGATTTTGTGCTCAATTATTAATAGTGTTTTTATTGTTATCAATGTTAATAAACAGTTTCTGCTGCTTAATATTCTTGTCATTATGCATGCATGTTTGTTTGTTTGTTTGTTTGTTTATTTATTTCCATTTTTCAGAATTCATTGATTAGTAAAAAAAAAAATTCTGCATTAAAAAAAAAAAAAAAAAAAAAAAAAAAAAAAAAAAATCTTTGTACCATTATGAATGTCTTTACTCTGAATTATTTAATGCATATTTGATGAATAAAAGTGTTGTTATTATTATTATTATTAACCCTACTTACCCCAAATGTTTAAATGGTCATGCTTCACAGTTTGCTTCACATATGTATATATATATATATCCTTTTAAATTATTTCACAGTATTACTCTTCAAACATGGAGAGGGGAAGAAAAAAAATACAACTTTTGTCATTATTTCTGTCTTTCTGGTAGTGTGCACAAAACCTCAAATTCATAAATACATGCACTTGTAGTCCTATCATTTGTAGTGATTTTCCATTGACCTACAGAGCGAGTGACATTTTTATCCCTGTCCCTAAAACAAAACCTAACACAATATTTTTAAATAATTTAAATATTTTCTAAATATATTTATAAAGACAAAAAAGAAGTCTTTTCTGAAGGATGTGGTGTTGTCTCAGACCCAGAGATGGCAGTCTTTCTGAAGCCAGCAGTCAGCTGTTCTGCTGACACACGGATCCCTCAGAGCAGATCTAATCTTTGGGGAGAGAGACTGATTCAATCAGCAGATAGTTTGATTATGTCGTCATGGCGACAGCATCTCTGGAGCACACGGCAGCCGCGTGCATGACTGATCGACGGAAAGACATAAAGGGAAAAAACAATGAGCGCAAAGCATTAAAATTCTACACAACAAGCTTTTAGTACCCAGAATTAGAGAAACAAAAATAAAACATGAAATGAAGCTGACGATGTCAGCTGTACTGGCTTTTTGGATTCATCTGCACATCTTCTGTAAGCCAGCAGTAAGGTCATCAATCTTTTGCATCAAAGCTCACGCACTGAGAGGATTGGGTGTGTGTGGCTGCTTCTTAATACACAACCTTAACTGAACTCCTAAAGCTGCAGCTTACTCTTAACATATTTACATAATATTGTTGTCAATACGTTAGAAACACAACAAAACAAATACTTAAAATCCCAAAGAGAAAACTATAGTTGGGTTCATCTCAGGACATGGAGTCATTTGTGTCCTCATGACTTACTACTGAGGATAATGAAGTTACATTATCAATAGTCTTTTTAGATGCAATGAAACATAATGTTGAACATAAGTATAATTCCGCATTTAAAGTTTCCAATTAAACACTGTTTTTTTCAACTCTATATTTATTAGAGAATTCTGTTTCCCAGAAAATTGTTTCAAAACTGTTGTTGATATTTAAAATCATTTTTGACACTGAAGCCCGGAGTAATGCCTGCTGAAAATTTAGCTTTGCATTGCAGTTTGTTTGTTTATTTTACGTTACTTTACTTTTATTTTTGTCTTGGTGAGCATAACTTATTTTTAAAAAAAACAAAAAAAAAAAAACAAACAAACAATGGTTTGATCTTTGTCACATCATGTTAGAGGAAATGACAACACAGACATCTTTATATCAACAGAGAAGTAAGATTAACTATATTTAAAAGTAGATTATTTTTCTTTTTTTCCCCAATTTATTGTGTTTTTTAATAAAGTGTAAAACCTTCAGATGTTACAGTATCTAACCCAGTACAGCGGTGCCCAATATAGTTTATAACCTCCAAAATCAACAATCTCTGTTTGTGCTTTCCTTGAAATATCCACAGGAGGTTCTGGTACTGCCAATAGGCACCACAGGGCTGAACCAACCAAGCTGTTTACAATGGCGTTTCTCAGAAAGACAAACAAGTCACTAACAGTTTGCTACCCTGCCATCCATCTCTAATATTCTTTCTCAGATTTAACAGTAAAATCACTACCTAAATGTACCCATGCTGATTTCCCAATTTAAGCAACCTTAATTTTCCATTCATCTATCAGTACCTCAAAGCGTTTCTTCATCCCACTCACTGATGAAAATCTTCCATTACTTTGTTACTGTCATCTTGTTCTTTAACTTTAACTCATCTGCATGCTGATGTGGTCTGAAAGAAGCTCTTCTGTAATCTGAAGAAACACTGAAGGAATAGTTCACCCTATAATGAAAATTCTGTCATTCACCAACCTGTACCAAACCTGTATGACTTTCTTTTGTCTGCGGCTACATTTACACTAGCATGTTCTCGTTTTAAAACGCGTAACTTTCGCTATGGTTGCGCCTGTCGTTTACACTACTTCTGCGTTTTTGACCCTCGAAAACTGAGACATTCAGAGACTTTTAAAATGCTGTTTTAAAACGAAAACGCACTAGCGTAAACAGGGCCTGAGGAACATAAGCATCATATTCTTGGTATTAGGAGGACCAGAAATGTACAAAAAATATCCATCTGAAGATGTTATCTTCCTCATGGACTTTTTAGTTTTCGAGAGGGCTTCAGAATCAGCACAGAGCACAGCAACAGGTCTGCAGCTTTTCTTAGATCCCTTTTTTGGCAGTAATGTAAAAACAGCCATCCTGCAGTTCAATGGTAGCTGCCCTTCAGCAAGGCTTTCATTGGGTACTGCCAGCAGGTTTGCCCCTATTGCACTTCAAAATGATTTATAAAAGTCCATAGGGATCCCATCAATTCCTGGGGCAACACCATTAGCCATGCCTTGTACTGCCGAGTACAATTCATGCACTGATAATGGCCTTTCCAGTTCAGAATTTGCTTCAATTTGTACCTGTGGAACTCTTAATAGTGACTCTGTACTGCCTCTAAGCCACCATTTAACCATATTTTCAGAAGGAGTCTTCTGCACATGCTATGCTATATCAATCCCTTTACTTTTTCGTTAAACTATTCTTGCGACTCCAGAGGCAGTTCAGGCAGTACATTTTTAGATGTAACTATAAAGCTATTTTACTAAAGTGATCTGCTTTCGTTCAGACCTGCATTTCACTGTAACGTTTTTTTGCAATCTCAATGAACAACTGATGACAAATGCCTTTAATAGCTTAAACATTATGTATGTATATATGTATGTATGCATTCATGTATGTATATATGTATGTATATATTCATTCATTCATTCATTCATTCATTCCAATGTAACATTAGGTTTCAGCAGAAAACCTTGTATGTCCTCAGAATTGTAAAGAATATTGGTAGCCAAACAATTCGGGTTACCATTAAAAAAGAAAGTCACACAGTTTTGGAACACCATGGGAGTAAGTAAATAACTAAAGATTTTTCAATCAATCAATCAATCAATCAATCAATCATTGAATTAATTAATTCATGAGGGTAGTCTATGCTATTGACTGATTCTTTATAGTGAAAAAAATGCATTAATAAAATGAATGAATGAATGAATGAATGAATGAATGAATGAACGAATGAATCAATCAATCATTGAAATTTATTCATTCATTTCAATTGAATTGAACTGAATTAATTCATTCATCCATTCATCCATTCATTCATTCATTCATTCATTCATTTATTGATGAGGGTGGTCTGCCCTATTGACTAATTCTTTATAGTGAAAATAATGCATTAATAAAATGAATGAATGAATCAATCAATCAATCACTGAATTAATTAATTGATTAATTAATTAATGAGGGTGGTCTATATTGCCTGATTCTTTATAGTGAAAGATGCATTAGTAAAATGAATGGATGAATGAATGAATGAATGAATGAATGAATGAATGAATCAATCATGTAATTATTTCATTCATTCATGAGGGTGGTCTATCCTATTGGCTGATTCTTTATAGTGAAAAAAAAATGCATTAATAAAATGAATTAATGAATTAATGAATGAATGAATCAATCAATCAATCAAATAGAATTACAAATAAACACTGAACTGACCGTTCACATGCAATTATGTTTCTGCTTACAAACATTTCTTCCTTAAGTATATTAAAGTAACCATTCATGGAATGTTTAATTTTAAACATTCAATTCATTTCAACTGATATCTCTAGCTAGAAGTGGGATTGGATACAAACTTTTCAAAACACTTAAAGCAACTAATCAGCTGGTAATATCATGTGTTCTTTTACATCTATGGTCATGTTTTCAATTAACAGCAAATATTGATGCAGGGCTGTGTTCACACTCAGAGTTGACAGGTGAAAACTGACAGACAAATATTAGCCCTATTTTCCCACAGTGGAGAGCAAATATTTCACACTAGAAACTCATCTGACCTTTGCCGTGTGTGTGTGTGTGTCCACATGTGTGTGCTTTTCATTAAAACAGATGGGTCGCAGACCCTGCCAGCATGGACGTGCTAGATAGGACAATGCACAACCCGCATGCTACGGCTGACTCGACCAGCCCTTCTATTTATATTAGAGCTGCTTCTCTCAAACAAGACACACTGGTTTCTTCTATTAACTCCTGCCAATGGCAATGGTGGGTAATAGTGTCCTTACCCACATTCTTACTGATTTATGAAATTAATCAACTACTTCAATGTCTAAAAGCAACAACAACAAAAAACAAATTTAATTTACCACCACCCAAGCACACACATATTAATTAGTCAGCAGTTCTAGGCGATGACAGCCACTTTTGTCTTCATTACCCTCTGAGAATCCAATTTAGCCAGTAAAATAGATGCAGTTGTTTTTGGACTGTACAGCAAGACAGCAATGTAATGCAAGGGTCAAGAGTCTGTATATGAGGGAATCGTGGATGACTATTCCCCCCCGTGTCATGATTAAAGGCCCTGTCAGAGATCCACTTTACACTGATAGCATCTTCTATGTGTCCCGTTCATGGTGCTCCTAACCTACGCGGCTCAGAATCGATCCCACAAAGAGGTGCGAAATCTGATAGTACAGCAAAATTGCACAGATAGCCAACTGGTCATTACAATCACACACTGTATGTGTACAGCATAACAACATACTCAAAAAATAAAGTTTTTTTTATTGGCATCTATGATTCAATGAACAACCTTTACCATTCAGGAAATATTTAAATTGCACAAAATGCATTTTATAGAGTAAAAAATGTATTTTTAGATGATTAACATTTGCTTCATGCTGAGAATAAATATGGTTCTTTTAAGAACTGTTCACTAAAAGGTTCTTGAGAAAGCCCAAAACGATTCTTTTATGCTATCACTGTGAAATCCCACTTTTAAACCCTTATTTTTAAGAGTGTACACTTATTTCGAAGACAAAAAAAACAAAAACAAAAGATCATCTATTCAGAAGGGAAATATTAAAACTATTGTAAAATGTGACATGAAAATCCTTCCTCAGATCTAGCGAAGGCCTATTATAGTGCAGACTTTTTGCTTAAATTATTGCAATTTCTTCCAGCTCATCAGCTGCTGTGAAACATTGTTACAATGATGATATTCAAAAATAAATGAGGTTGCAAATATACTGTAATGGCCAGACAAAACATCTTATTTCCTTCTTGGAAATACTGCAGTTGCACATCTAGCACAATACAATAGGCCATAGAAAATAAGCTCTGCTCACTAAAAATAGAGAATGAATACAATACAAATAAAAGAGATCTGTCACCACGTATAATATCGCATATAAATTGCACACGGTCCATTAATAAGTTGCAGGCCCAGTGGAACGTCACATTGTTCTTGATGAAAACAACCCCGGGACATTCACAATAGCACAGTGACCAATAATGACCCCAGGTTTTTCAAACAGTACATCTGAAATCTTCTGTAAAAATGAATTTATTGTGTTCTGCTGCAGTCTCTGGCTTATGAATCTCAAAACCCATAAAACAATACTAAATCTGAAGTCTGAGAGCAGATGTAGCACTTTACGGTAAATTATACATATTGATCATAATCGATACTATAGCATGAGTGAACATATTCATAGCTTTATTCTTTTATTCTTTCAAAAATCATTTCAAAAGAACATGAAGTGGTTTTGAATCTAATTGAAAACCAGTGAATCGCAAATTCAGTCAATTTGCTGTCAAGATTCATAAGTCTAGTCAGAATGCAATCCAAAGCCCAATGCAAATAGGTGTTGTCTCAGTATTTCCACAGTTTGAATTAATGTAAATTATCCATGGTCTGTTTTGTTGTCACCACCTCATCAGTACTATTACAGTGCAGTGATTAAGGTGCTTCAGATGTTACTTACCTGTTCCTATGTCTAAAAATGTAGGTTTCCGTGGGTAATGAGGTGGCTTAGATAATGAGCTGAAGTCCTCCTTCACGCTCAAGCTATGGATGTGGTCTAATATGTAAATGAGCACCCTGTTTGGAACATGTTTTGTTTTGCATGTTTTTGTGATTTGCAAGTATGATTTTTAAATGCAAACTGTGTGAAATGCAGCAAATGAGCTTGTATTTTTGTGAAGATGATCTGGGGTTTGGTGGATGACTTTTAGATTTATTAATTATCTTTCAACTTTTTACATTTATTGCTTTGTGACGGGCTGCCAAGTGTTTCACTGCCTAAATTAGATTTAAATATTATGTACTTATATCATAGTTTCTTTTATTATAATAGTCCTAATATTCTTCACATTTACAAAGAGTGTTGTATGAGTCATCCAGCATTCAATATGTAAAAATAGAAGTATTTTCAGAGAGTTTGGGGATTAGAAAAAAGAGAAAGTGAGGCAAATGTCACTAAGAGCAGTTACCATGACGATACAACACCTGAAAATTGATTTTACAGGATGGATGGATGTTTTTAGCTTGTTTTGAGGGACTTTGGGTCTGTACCCTGGTGTAGTGTATTTTACGACTGGTGGCTCTAAACAGGTTGCGGATTCCTGGATGTGTTTGATGGCAGCAAAAAGGTATTAGAGCATAGCCAAGGGAAACGGACCTGAAGGAGGCCACCCTCCCCTGCAGCAGGTATCGGTAGTTCCTTTCTCAATCAGACACCTCGAGTTATGTGTATTTGGTTTTTGTTCTGATGAGCTTGTTTCTTGAACAGATTTGGAGAAATGCCGCATGTAGCATTCTATTATTAAACAGATTTCATTGCCATTTAAAAATTACGCTATTATATTCAAACAGTAACAGAAACAAGTGGAGCAGGCTGCGTGAAATGTCCAGATGGCACTACTTTTAAATAAATGCATATGTTTCTCTGTTTTAATCTCTGAAATATGTAGAAATTTCATTTCTATCGAAGCAAAGATTAATCATATTAGCAGCCATATGTTCAGCTGGTAATGACTGCTCATACTAGCATGCTGTGTTAGCAATGTAACTGACTGTTAATGTAGCTGAAATAAACATAATGAGCATCATAAAAAAAAAAAAAAATCTGTAATTTACAGCTAAGACAGAGTCATACAAAGAGTGGAGAGTTTAAATACAGTGTCTGGTCAGAAAATGAGAGAACAATGACACAGTGAAGAGTATTTTTCTTGAGTTCCATGTATAATATTGGTATTTTTTTCCATTGCTCTGTGCCTCCTGGCATCTGAATGTAAACAACAAGCAGCAGCTTTACTGTCAAGTCCAGTATTGTTTATAATGGCCCCATCTTTTCATAACAGCCTCTTTGCTAAGCCTAAATTACATAAGACAGATTCAACAACAACAACAACAAAAAAAAACTTTTGCAGTGAAGTGTGCCACTCAAGTTGTTAAGGTTTTCAGGTTTTCAAGCACTACACATAAAAACCCATTTTCATTTTTTACTCAAAGCAAGAAGTGAAAAAGGTAACTGTGAGATTAAAGTTTGAACTTTAAGATAAGAAATAAAGTCACACTGTGAAAAAAAATTGCAACTGTAAAATACAAAGGCACAATTATGAGAAATACAGCTATAGAAAGTCACACTGTAAGGAGCTACGTGACTTTGAGAGATGTAATGTCACATTTGGGAGATCTAAAATCACAGTCACCTTTTGTTTTAGTCTGAGGTGGATATTTATCAGCAGTTCGTCTGGTGTTTAGAATCAGCTCTCCTACTTCCTGCGACTTCCTGGATAGCAAATAGGCGTGAATGATGTGTACAGTACATGTGAACGGTCACATGACATGTTCATGTGTTTCAATGCCATCTGTCTTTCTGATATCAGAAAGTTTTTGCAGTATATTTAATAAATAACCTTGTAAAAAAAAACAAAAGAGTACTTATTAGTGTTGGGTTCGAGTCCACCTAAGTCGAGTCCGAGTCAAATCCGAGTCTTTTACCAATCGAGTCCGAGTCCAAAATGGGCCGAGTCGGACTCAAGTCCGAGTCCCAAAGGGCCGAGTCCGAGTCGAGTCCATCCGAGTCCAAGGAAACACTACTGTTTGTCAGTATCTTAACATTGTTTTAACCCAGGGGTGCCCAAACTCGGTCCTGGAGGGAGGTGTCCTACAGATTTTAGCTCCAGCCCCAATTAAACACACCTGAACCGGCTAATCAAGCTCTTACTAGGCATACTAGAAACCCCCTGGCAGGTGTGTTGAGGCAAGTTGGAGCTCTACCAAGGACCAGGACTGAGTTTGGGCACCCCTGTTTTTAACCTTTACAACTAAAAAAACGCAATGTCAGAAAAGCAAACCTCTAGTGGATCTTGTTATTTTGATTTTTGATTTCACAACATCTCATAGGTGTCCATGCTCTGCTTAGCAAACTTGAAGTCATGCAACAGAAGTTATGGCTGATCTATGTATTGTGACATATTTTAGAGTGAAACAGGTTTTAGAATGTGAAAAATTATAGGGTGGGACTTGACTTTATTCATTGATGTAGTAAATGTATAAATTCAAGGGTGGGGGTAAAGGAGAAGGTATCTTGGTGAATGGGACCTTAAGAGCAGAAAACATGTAGCCTCTTGCAGCACCTCTTTTATTTCGGATTGTGGCTGTGTGTGTTTTGGGTTGTATATGACTTTTTTTTCTTGAATGAAAATGAGGTTGTGAGGAATATACCTAGTCTTGACAATGGTACACACTGTGTATAAAGCCCTACCTATACTTTCCATAAGTCACAGCAAACTCACACCTGTTTTGTTTTTGAATGCATTTATAGTTACATTAATTACAATAAATAACATTATATAAGGAATAACTGATGATGGGCCATTTATTATTAGAAAATCATGTACACCCAAGGTGGTTTTGGACCCATAAAACTCATGCTGCAAAGATGTTAGAAAAATTATATCCGCGGGTCGGGTAATAAAAAAATGCATTCTGATTATTTGCGGGTGGGTCGCGGGTGGATGAGATGAATCAATGATGAGGCAAATATTAACTACATTTTCTAAAATATAAACCTGTTCTAAATACTTTTTTCAGGCAAACGATTTCATTTGTGTGTGTGTGTTTGTGTGTTCACCTGTTCGAGAAGTTGTGACAGAAAAATAGACATTCCATCAAGTTTGAAGGGAGTTATGCCTGTGTTAATGCTATTGAGTAGGGTAATATTAAGTGGTGTAGTGCAGTACCTGCGGATACCCATTTTTTAATCCGTCGGCATTGGCGTATACCCACTTCTAAATTCCCTCTGATGCGCATCATTCAGTAGTGTCCTGCATTAGCTAAAATCATGACAGGCCACCATTGAGTCCGAGTCAAGTAAAAATGCATCCGAGTCCGTGACAAGTCCGAGTCGCCTAAAAATTGTACTCGAGACCGGACTCGAGTCCGAGTACGAGTCCGAGTACCCCAACTCTAGTACTTATTACAGAATAAAAATATACTGTACATAAGTAAAAATGTAATATTTTCAGGCACTTAATTGTATGTTAAATGCAATTAAATGAAAAAGTTTTTTAGTTTACTTTGATTTAAAATGCACTTAGCTGAAATTTTGAGTGTTTTTTGTTTGTTTGTTTGTTTATTTTTGAGGATTTAAGTACATCTTTATATTTAAGGTCATCATTTCCAAAAATATGGATCAGATACAGATGCACATTGATGGTAAACTAAAATGTAACTTCTATTAAAATTTATATAAATACCTTTATGATTAAACATTTGTAATGATGAAGTTGCAATTTAGCATATTTATTAACTTTAAAGGTACCATCAAATGACACACTACAGTTAAAAAGTATTTTGCATGTGGTTTGATGTGTTTAATATGTCAGTATGTTTAATATGTCAATGAAACATGATGTTGATGTAAGATGTACTTTAAAATGACACTTTTGCACTTTTTAGGTGTACTTAAGCAAGGTATAAACTGTCATGAAGACTCTTTAAGTGGCTTTTTATTCTGTTTAATTCCATTACCTGCAAGAAGTTTTCATTAAAAAAAAAAAAAAAAAAATCAATCATTCATTCAATACAATTAAGCTTACTTCTTTTTCACAAGGCTGCCTCTTTGGACTGGGAAGGAAGCTTTGAGGTCAGTATGTTTTCATAGCACAAAGACTTTTATCATAAAGGATCAAGGAAAAAATTGATTGATGAATCAGAAGAACCGACAGAAGAATTTCACAGCTTCAACTGCAGCCGACAGAGAGAGGAGACATTAACACAAAGACAGACAATGTGACCTGTGATGGGTGTGTGTGTGTGTGTGCACTGAAACTCTCTTTTCATTCACACTCTGATATCTCTCTCTGTCCAAAGTCTGTTGTCTGTCATCTCCTCTACTGATGTGAAGAGCATTGGGTTTGTGTGTATATCACTGGCCAAATGAGCAGAGATGTCTCTGTGCTTTCATCCTCTCAGATAGGTGCTTCAAAACAACTCTGTCACATTTACTCGTTCACATGTCATTCCAAACCTGTATGTCTTTCTGCATTTCTTCTGTGGAGAACAAAAAAAGAAATTCTGAAGGCTATGCTGGACATCTTTTTTCCATGCATTTAAAATGAATGGGAACTAGAACACCTAAACTTCAAAAAATGTGCGAATGCATCAGAAGGGTATCATAATAGAGGTCTATATGACTAAATGGTAGAGTGTGTTTTTAAAATTTGCTGAAAATGTACTCACCAAAGGGGCTTAACGATGGATTTCTTACGAACTTTTTCATTTTACAAGATGTTAATTGACTGCTACATGAACAAGGTCTCTGTGCAGTAAGGCTCTATTCGAGCATGTACAGACGTCAGTCCAGATGTGAGCAATTATTCCCATCACAATAATCATTTTAAATACAAAGGCTGCACCTGAAAGCTATGGTACAGTAGCTGTCTTGGAGCCTTGTTACCCCGTCATTCAATGACTACACAGACAGAGCTTTTGTATGATGGCGCCTCTTAAGAAAATGATTTCAGACAGACTTCCAAGGCACCACAATGTAATGTCTAGAACTATTTGAGAATGGCTTTAGTCATACCAAAGCAAATATTTAATGAATACAATAACTGAAATAAAACCATGTGTTGAAAAAAGTGAATTCTAAATGGAATTATTCTTACCACTAACCGCAACAGAATTGTGGTGTATAAGTAGCAGAAAAGGATACATTGCCTTCAAAAACTGACCAGAAGGCAAAAATAGTATTTACACATGCATTGATGCCTTTCTACTTAATATAATTTTCCAGCTTTTGGATGCAGCAAAACTAAATACAGGTTTAACCTTTCTAAGTTACATCTAGTGAAATAGATTATGTGTTTGTGTGGTTCAGACAAAATGTCTCCAAAAGGATATAAATACTTTTTTTTTTTTTTTTTTTTTTTTGGGGGGGGGCACAAAGAGTGTTTAGGGGTAGGGGATAGAATATTAGAATATGCCTTTTGTACAGTAAATCATGTTTGTGTGTGACAGTTTGCAAACAACATTGTGGAAAGTTTTTTCGGTAGTTGTATAATACAATATAATTTCAAAAACAGGCATGTCAGGGACCATAAAATGAAGGCTAAGTGGTTGGTTGTTATGTAAATGTGTAGTCAAGTCAGGATTCTGTGCTGGCATATGTAACCTGTAACCACAATAAACAAACACAGCATAAAACAGACAATATATACAGAAGGAAAGTGAGAACAGCAGATATAGAGATAGATGTGGAGAAATATTTTCATTGAATCTAGATTGAGTTTTTACAATGAGGATCCTGCAGCTTTGTCTACATTCTGTCTTACAGACTTGACACTTGCACATATGCTTTTCAGAGTCACAAAGGCTCATGTACAGGGGTCAAACTGAAACTTTTATATCTCTCTCTCTATCTCTGGGGCTTTGGCACGTTTGAAGGGTGGACAGTTGAAGTCTGATATTTCTCTTATGCTGGTTTATCTCTTCTCACAGTTTAATGTCAAGAATGTTCCAACAGCTCAGACACATATTACCTATTTTAATGATCTCCCTCTAAAACACCTTGACAGTGGAGTTACGGCGGATTTAAATTGTATTTTTTTTTTTATGTAAAGTAGTTTGGGAACACTATGATTTGTGCCTAAACTAGCACCTATGTGAGATTTATAATGGACAAATGATTTTGGTTTTAGTAATGGCAAATATTTTGAATTTCCGTCAATTATGCCCTTTCTATTGTTAAGAAAAGGTAAAATGCAAAAAACAAAAAAAAAAAAAACAAAAAAAAAAAAAAATAAACGCAAAAATGCAGATGCTTTTTTTTTTTTTTTCTTTTCTTTTTCTTTTTTTTTTTTTTTGTATTAAACAAAATGTAACTTATTTGTAAAACACAACCCAAAATCTGTTTCTCCTGTTTTCCCCATCTCTGCTAGGTCTCTCCTTACATTTGCATAAGTGCTATTAAAAAATTTAAATGTCATATACACTGCCCCCCAAAATGTATTTTAACTAACTGATATAAACATGATCCACTAATGCTTAACAATCACAAAATTCCCACAGCACTTTTGTCTTCAGTGCACTGTAAAACCTACCAAGAAATTTACTAAAAAGTTAATTTCATTCAAATATGAATGAACGTTCATATACAATGCTTTGCAAAAGTATTCATACCCCTTCATTTTTTGTTTTGTTGCTGCCTTATGTTAAACAGCTTTAAATTGTTTAACATAAAACAATTTAATGTTAAAGAAACATTTAACCCCAAACAAACCCCCCAAATCTGTACTCCATAAGCCATAACAACAAAGCACAATTTTTGTGAAAAATAAAACATTGAAATGTATAAGTATTCATTCCCTTAACTCGGTACTTAGTTGCAACTCCTTTACAGCCTCAAGTCTTTTTTGTATCTATGTATCTGTTTAAACTCTTTATTTAAATATACTGATTCTGATTAATATCAGAATATTCTTGTATCAATGTAATCAGCATATTTTAATGGACATGGCAGTTCAAGTAACTATTCATGTAATAAACATTCATAAATTCAGAGCAGTTCTGGCATAAACCCAAGATGAGGATAAACACATAACCCCAAAACACAGAGAGATGATCCAGATAAGCAAACTGAAGACCAAGAACTTTTGCCTTAAGCCCCCAAGCTATACATTTTTTTTTTTTTTTTCTGGAATACTCTACGTGCAGAAACTGAACCCATGACCTTGACACTGCTGGTGCTCTATCAGATGAACATCTGCAAATAAATGCATGCTTAAAGACATTACACACATACAGGTAGATCTTTGATTTCTATTATAATGTTGTGATAGACAAGAATCCCACCCGGATGTCTGTGCACTGATCTTCCTTTCTCGGTTTTTAGAGAGTGAAAACTTAATATCTCTTCGCTTTAGCAGTCAGAGGTTCAGTCGACACAGCACGAGTTTGCTCACTCTCTATAAAGGATTGAGCTTTGGCTGGCCTGCATGTACAAAGGCTGAAGAGCAGAGCTTTATTCTCCTTTTAGACAGGCTGAATGCAATCTGAAGAGACATTCGACATCACGGTTCTTTACTCAGGACACTTTCACACCAGAGCTTTTGGTGTGGAGGCCATTTGGCATCAGAATTCAGTTAAAATTCATCCATCCAACCATTTTCCAAACCACTTGTCTGCAGGATATTCAGAATATGTTTGTCTGACTACGTCACATTTAACATGATCAATGTTCATACATGATTTTTAATCCAAGATAATCAGCAAATCAAAATGTATAAAGTGAACATGAACTCAAAACAAATTTTCTGGTTGTATTGTGCACAATTCATTGTACATTATTTCAAAGAAAGAAAGAAAAAAATCTTCCATCAAAATCTATTACAGTTTTTCTCAATTGCTTAAACACATTTCTTGAAATTATGCCTCGCTTTTGCAAAATCCGTAACTTCTAACTCAATTCTCCGAACTTACTATATTCAGGTCAAAATGAAGCTCTCCACTCAAAACAACTCAATCTTGCTGAAAAAAACAAACTTTTCTCTTAGACATGACACACAAACCCTCAAAAACACACACATTACAACACAGTTTTACACACTGATGAGATCAATTGAAAACAATACTACGAAAACTGGTAATAACTGTTGCTTGGAAAAAAAAAATGATGAATACAACAAATGTATGCATTTGCAAGTGTTTTAATCCTTAATTTATTGTACTGTAGAGTACAGCACAAAACAGCAAACAACAACAAAAATAATTATTCTACCCCAGCATCCATGTCTTTGGTCTGGGACAGGCCAAACAACCTCCTCAACATCACACTCTAATTGGTTACAACCCTGGCATGCATCAGCTAAAATATAGAAGACTGCTTGTTTTCTTGCCCTTGCCCTTCCTATTTCTCTTCCATGTTGTTGTCGTCGTCCTCCTCCTTCTTCTCCTCCTCTTCCTCTTTCACCTCCTATTCTTTGTCTTCGAAATTGCATATTACTGTATGCGGGATATTGATTGAAAAAGACCAGATAGGATACACAGTTACACTTTTACTAGTGGTCTGACAAAAAAAAAATCAACATAAAAAAAAAAAGAAAAATAAAATATAAATACATTACAAAGTCATTGTGAAATAGAAAAGAGAAATATGGGCAAAGGCCGAAATATAAATTAGAAAGTCCAGAATTTGTAACTCTTGTGTTGTCCTCTGTCTATATATGCTTCCCAACTGAAGGTTCATGAGATGTTGAGATGTACCTTTGAGCTATTACAGAGAACTGCTTTATCATCGGTTGATCTGTAGTCTCTACATTAGTGAAAGTCAGTATTCACTTGAACAATTCATGGCAAATTTACAAAAAGTCTAATAGAAATGTGTAGAATATGCTTGACAGCTAGATCAAAAATGTAGCATTTACTGCAAAGACATATACAATGAGCTAATGACTTGATGTTTTGAGGGGAAAGACTATAGCAACATGAAAACCGCAGACAAATCAGTTGCATAATCAGCTGCATGAATATACCAAAGCAAACGCAACTTGTTAAAAAAAAAAAAAATTGCACAATGTGCACAAGTGACTAGATGATGTGGAGGTTGAACAAGTAGTTTTGAGAATTTCATTTCTGATCTGAGAAATGCACCAAACTAAGCTGACTTTGGCACTTTTATCTCCATCGAAGGTTCTGATTGGTGTGTGATAGATTTTGACTCCTAGTGTTTCCACTTGGGTAATTGTGTGCTAATTGAGCTCAAACTTTGCAGACTCGAGTGAACAATATTGAATGCTAGTGCTTTCTAAATGATCACATGGTGTAAGCACTGAGAAATGTAGGGATTTGTGTGTAGAGTTTTGCAGTAACAGTTCACCAAATCTGACTCATGTGTTAAAGCAGGGGAATAGTGTTTATAGTTCAGGGAAATGGGTGTGCTTTTTGAAAAATGGCATTATGGTTTTGAAATTTTAGTTCAAAAGACTAGTTATAGTGTTTTAGCAATTGAGAAAAACTGTAACTTGCTCCTCTTCAGCCTTTTTGGCTGAATTCATGAATGCCTTTTACTTTTCAATCCCTCTATTTCTGGCTCTTTTCCCACCTTTCACAACCCAATTAATTCTCAGTGGATTAAATCGAGCCCACCCTACTGTTTTCTTGTCTTTTCTTCCTTTTATGTCAGTACGCATGTAAGTGGTGTCTAATAATCAGTATGTCATTGCCAAAGATGAATTTTCGCTTGGTGAAAATCTGAACAGACAAAGTTTCACTAACTTCATTCTGAAATACATCTAGTTACAAAAGTAACATGGGTTAGAAACAGAATTTCATGATGACTTTAAAAAGTATATTATTACTATTATTATTATAATTATAATAACACTTATATTTTTATATTTATTTGCAGAAAAACAAACAAGCAAACAAAGCACATGTTCACAAATAAATTATTTTCATTACTTTAGACACTCTTTCTGAAAGAATCTGTTTTTAAAAGGCCACTCCTGTAAGTAAATGTCCACTATGATTGCCTATCATCATTACACAGAAAAATAGAAAGTATATGCCCACTTGCTGAAAGATGCACAGAAAAATGTTTTAAAAATATTATCCATATAAACCAACCATTATGAGTTTGTTTATTTATGTTCTGAAATGTGGCTGTTGTCAGATTCAATACAGTTGGCAGCTTCATCTCTCAACAAAAATTTGTTTTGAACTCAAAACACCTTGCCGTCTAATGTTACAAACAAACATATAATCCTTTGACATGAACTTAGATGGCATTAAAAATAAGCCATCAACATTTTCTTGAAGCTGGGGATCTTTTGAAGTCTGTACAGAGATGCAAACATGATGTTTAATCCAGACGAGTTAAAGCGAATGATCCTTTATGTCTCTATTTGTCCTGTTCTCAAAAATAGCTCAAACTACTTAAACTGAGTGGGCACCAATATACTGTATCCAGTGTACACAGTGCCAGTGATTACAAATGGGTTCTTTTTTGGTTTTGACGTAACGCAGTGTTCACATCTGGTGAATTTATGGTGTGATGACGTAAAAAGTCTCAATGTGTTACTTTAGAGGTGGTCATCTACAAATAAATTTACTTGTGTGATATCACAAATCTCACAATATCTAAATGAGATACTTTTAGCTTGTTTAAATTAACTGGTATAAGGAGCTCTTACAGTATATAAGATGAGAAAACTTTAAAGGGGCCATATGATGTAGCAAGAATACAAGACAAAAACAATAACACCCATTATAAATGAGACATTTGTTGCATCCAGTGAGGACATAATTACTTATTATAATGACTCACACTGTCTTTCTACATGTTGCGTTGCACCACGCTGCATAAACATAACACCATGTCTGAATTTGTGATCGTAAATACAATAAACAAGCACTACTCTACACTGCTCAAAACTCACGTTTGAATAGCCATTAGCAAGTTTTTTACATATGAAAATGTATTTACAGGCTGTGAGTCAGAAGTGCCATACTGACCTTCCAAAGTTGGAATTGCCACACGTTATAGTGTGCACAGCCGGCATTGTAGGCTACTCTCCCAGGTTCAGGTTACTTTTTCTTACGCAACAAAACACACAGCATCTCCACAACATGGCGGCGGATGCAACAATACTACAGCCATACAGAATAAAAGTTACTCCTTCTTTCTTTGCGTATACATTTGGGCGGTGTTATGCAAACATTTACACACCGTGACGTAGATATGTGGGGGCGTGTTTGAATGAGCCGTTTTTTTTTGTTTTTTTTTGCACAAAGAGTGTTGTGTTTAGGGGTAGGGGATAGAATATGCCTTTTGTACAGTAAATCATGTTTGTGTGTGACAGTTTGCAAACAACATTGTGGAAAGCTTTTTCGGTAGTTGTATAATACAATATAAATTCAAAAACAGGCATGTCAGGGACCATAAAATGAAGGCTAAGTGGTTGGTTGTTATGTAAATGTGTAGTCAAGTCAGGATTCTGTGCTGGCATATGTAACCTGTAACCACAATAAACAAACACAGCATAAAACAGACAATATATACAGAAGGAAAGTGAGAACAGCAGATATAGAGATAGATGTGAAGAAATATTTTCATTGAATCTAGATTGAGTTTTTACAATGAGGATCCTGCAGCTTTGTCTACATTCTGTCTTACAGACTTGACACTTGCTCATATGCTTTTCAGAGTCACAAAGGCTCATGTACAGGGGTCAAACTGAAACTTTTATATCTCTTTCTCTATCTCTGGGGCTTTGGCATTAGTATACACATTTGAAGGGTGGACAGTTGAAGTCTGATATTTCTCTTATTTCTCTTTCTCTTGTTTATCTCTCTTCACAGTTTAATGCCAAGAATGTTCCAACAGCTCAGACACATATTATCTATTTTAATGATCTCTCACTCCTATTATTTCCTGTCTCCCTCCAAAACACCTTGACAGTGGAGTTACAGCGGAATTTTTTATTTTTTGTAAAGTAGTTTGGGAACACTATGATTTGTGCCTAAACTAGCACCTGTTTGAGATTTATAATGGACAAATGGTTTTGGTTTTAGTAATGGCTAATATTTTGCATTTCAGTCAGTTATGCCCTTTATTGTTATGAAAAGGGTAAAACAACGCAGATGCATTTTCTTTTCTTTTCTTTTCTTTTCTTTTCTTTTCTTTTCTTCTTTTTTTTTTTTTTTTTTTTTTTTTTTTTTTTTGTATTAAACAAAATGTAACTTATTTGTAAAACACAACCCAAAATCTGTTTCCCCTGTTTCCTCCATCTCTGCTAGGTCCTTACATTTGCATAAGTGCTATTAAAAACTTTAAATGTCATATACATTGCCCCCCAAAATGTATGTTAACTAACTGATATAAGTAGCAAATTCTTTACATATGAAAACGTATTTACAGGCTGTGAGTTAGAGCCAGACTGTCCTTCCAAAGTTGGAATTGCCACACTTTATAGTGTGCACAGCCGGCATTGTAGGCTACTCTCCCAGGTTCAGGAAACAGTCCTCTGTAAAATGCGCTGCACACACTTGAATATTTGTATTGTACTGTACTGGAACAGTGTTGTAAATATAACTTGTGTAATCATTTAGATGGCTAAACAAAGTACTTTTGCTTTCGTAACAAAACACACAGTGTCTCCACAGCGGCAGCTCCTTCTTTCTTTGCATATACATTTGGGCCCCTTTAAAGGGGTCATATTATGTTTTTTTACAAAGTCTTGATTTTGTTTTGGAGGTGTACTAGAACATGCTTTCATGCTTGGTGGTTAAAAAAACATAATTTACATTTAACATAATTTACATTATTACGATACATTTCTCCCAGCGTGGCACAAATGGCTCGATTAGTTCCGGGTTTAATGAAGGCCCGCCTTCCAAAAACCGAAATGTGTTGTGATTGGTTAGCTCTCCCAATGTTTGGCTAATCCCCCACCTTATCCCTACCCACCCCCAACAATTTGAATTTCCATAGCGGGATTTAATTTAATGATATTCTAATGGACCGCACTGTGACATCATTGTATGCGGGAAGAAAACGCTGTAGTCCAAATTAGCCGTTCGTTGTAGTTCTTCAAAAGAGATTTTAAAATATCCCCTTTTGGAGTGGACATTGAGATTTGTAACTTTATAGATCTTTTTTTATGCCCAAAGAAACACACTACACACTGACTAAAATTCAAAAAGTGAAAAAGCATAATAGCACCCCTATAATTCCTCATGCTATGACCCCTTTAAACTATACAGAAAGAAGAACATGTCTCTTGTGCTATGCTACTGCTTAGTGCTAAACACAGTGACTTTCATGTGAGTGTCCACCATGTGTCTGATCGATCCACGTGAGGCACAAATCCACCACATCAGAGACCTCTCGGCTAACCTCATATCTACCTGCCCACTGAGCTGACCTGAGCCCAGATCAATACTGCTGTGACCTTGAAACCAAAACCCCAAGGTTCCATGAAGAGAAATGGATAGAGAAATCCTTAAGGGTGCCAGTGCTAACAAGCCTGGATTAATGCTTGTGGTGCTGTCACTCCAACCACTAGCACATGCAAACAGGGCATTATATCGTCCACCTGAATATGCAAACGTGTCACACACAGGATCAATAGCATTGAGCGCTCTATATTGCATTCTAACCACTTAAGGTATTTGTGGATTCAGCCTCTTAAACAAAAAACCCAAGGATGCTGTTCAATTACAGTCTTAAAGGGATCTTGTGGGATGTTTGTCTAATTTTGTGTTCCAAAATTTCAATGACTCAAAAATTGCAACATTATTTTTCAATAAAACCTTGAGAAAGTCAGATGCATTCCCATTCATCATACTGGAAGTTGCTCAGCTGACATCTTTACTAATGGGGACTCACTTGAGCTATAAATTATTAATATAATAAACATACTTGTATCGGGGGGGTGGGGGTACAGTATCTACTGTCCCATGCTCCCGTAAGTTTCACTGAATTTCATTAATTTGTCACAATCACTACTGTTAAAAACCTAGACTGCCGTTATAAATAAAGAAGTTAAATACACCCATAAATCACAAGAACTATCAGAAAAAAAACAAAAGTGAATTAAAATTATAAATATGAATAGTCAGATTGTTCCAACAACATTTCACCCACATAACCCTGTCTGCTTGCTAGCTAATTAAATATTGCCCTCCTTTTTAGAAAACAGCTGAATCAGAGAGAGGTTGAGAGAACTAATTGGTATGCGGTGTGTTGTAAGGTACTGTTTTTCGAAAAAAGGTGCGAATACATGTGGAGGACTAAGTTTGATTTGTCCTCAATCAAAACTCCCACACTTCACAGGAAGGCTGTGGAACAGACATACAGTACAAAGTATTTTTTTATGAAACAGATTTTATAACATATGTTCAATGTATAAAACATCAACAGAAGAGTTACATTTCTTTCCTGCAGAAGTCAAGCAATCATAACTTTTTAGGAGTGAATACTGTATGTTGCATAAAAATTTATGAATGCTGCGTTAAAAAACTTCCAACTTTCAGTAGTTAAACCAGAACTTGAAATTCTGCAATTTACTTAGTGTCATCTGTATGACTTTCTTCCTTCTGTACACTGTAAAAAATAAATAGTTAAGAAAACTTAAAACAACTTGATGCAGTAAGACTTTTAAGTTCTCTCAACTACACACACACACACACATATATATATATATATATATATATATATATATATATATATATATTTATTTATTTTTTTTATTATTGCTTTTTCTTGTAAAACATCCTACAAAACTAAGATATTCAGCAAACAGACATAAGTGGTTGAACATACTCTAGACCTCAAAACTAGACACACAAACCTCAAAAACGGTTGCAATCAACAAATGTTAAAAAGATGAGCTCTTTACATCACAGTGCAACACATATCTAACAATAATGACAAAACAACAACAAAAGTTTTAATTAATTCAGCAAACAGTAATTTAATAATCCTATTAAAGTAACTGCATAATTTATTCATGCTGAATTGCATGCTGGGAACTCACAAAGCCTTAACATTTCAACAATATAAAATTTTTTGTTCAGACAACTGTGTCTGAACTGTCTGAACCCCTTTAACAAGTCGGAACAACATTTGGGGCAATTTTGTTTGTCTGACAAGGGTTTTTATGTTGTTTCCAGAAAAGAGCATTTTTTAGTATTTGAGACTCAAAATGTTTTATAAACTGGAGAAAAAAAAAAAGCGTTTTTTACAGTGTAGAGCACAAACAGAGATAATTTATAGGGTATTGCGTGAATTCATTACAATGGCAGTACATGGCAAGCAACATTTTTTTTTTTTTTTCGTGTTCAAATTTTACACATAGCAGCACCAAGCAAATGAACATTTATTTATTTATTTAAATTATATTTTAATTTTCCCCCCCAACATTTTGAATACATATTGGTCTACTGGTCAAGCCTGTGTTGCTATGTAATTGCTGATGGCCACTGAAATAAACAAAGACAGTAATGTTCTACAGTTACAGTGTTTTGAGGATGAAACTATTTAAACAATGAATTTAACTCTTTGTCAGATCTCATCCAGAATAAATGAAATCAAATTACACAGCTCAGATGATGTGTCCTATAAATAATTTTGAATGCAAGATTTCTGTAATCTAATTATTAAGGAAGTTGAAAGTGCATCCAAAAACATAATTCATCAGTAAAATGGCACTGGAGAAATACTGTACATGGGGAAAGGCAGACTTGACGTGTTTGGTTGACAGATCCTGAGGGCGCCGGAGCGGCTGCATCTGGATCGGGCCTCTTATTCTACAATACAGCATATGGACAGAATCTGCAATTTTCCTGTCACTTTAAGAGCAGGTAAGTAATAGGTAATTGGGTGCCCATTCATACTGCCTGCCCCCTTCTCGGCTCAACTGTGGGCTTGTAAAGACCAGTGGAAAATAAAGTCAGGTTAAATATAGTACACTAAAATGCTCAAAGTGACTCATGGATAATCAGCCGAAGCAAACCTGCAGTAATTGCTTTGTGGGAGAGTCATTCGGCAGGGTAAAATCTATTTAGGAACCAGATATGTCTTTTTTACAGGAAACAAGGAAAACATACCGCTACACAGCACAGATATTAGCTGACTGCCTCTGTAGCGGTGGCTGGAGGACGGAGCCTTTATCTAATTGTGCTGCTTTAACACACACATTAATCTAGTGTGTCAGAGGGGGTACGCTCAAACTGCACTAATAGAAAAGGGAATAACCACATTTATTTCAGTAATAAGCCATTAGCGTCCTGTGTCCAGGCCAGGGAAGGGAGTGAGCTAATGGGTTTGTCTGCTTGCTGACTGTCATGTTGTTTATCAGAGCGGGGTTAGAGTTCGCTCACTACTACAACTTTATGTAATACATAATGCACTGCCATTCGAGAGATAATCGGTAAAGTAAACATGGCTAAAGGAGTAAATGTGTTAAATGGAGCTGAGATGAATACACAGTAATTGGTTGAATTAATATAGTCAATGTGAAATCAAAATTGATCCTGTTTTTTATTATTTTATTATTTTTTATTATCCCAAGAGCTATATATATATATATATATATATATATATATGTATATGTGTGTGTGTGCACAGTATTCTTGTAATTTGTGCTTCACCCACTGCTGAATCTTTGCCACTGCTACTGAATCTTTATGGCCACAGCTAAGAAATTTTATTTGTTGTGAATGTGAGTTTGCAGTCTGTAAATAAATGCGGTGCAATAAAATGTTACAAAATATATAGTAAATAATAAATAATAGCAATATATGTCTTTATATTGACTTCATCTCACAGGCTACATGCAAAATTAAATATACATCAGTGAATCCAAAACAAACTTTGTGACCACTGTGGCTCAAATCATAAACAAATGACTCTCATGAGCCAGATCTTTTTAGTGAGCAAAAATCACATTGCGTGATCAGTGTAGTCCAGTTCATGAACAAATGACTCTCATGTGCTGTTTCTTTTTTAGTTAATCAAGAAGATATAGAACAACCACTGCAGTTTGATTTATGAAGAAACTTTTTTGAGCTGTTTTTTTTTTTTTCAGATGCTTGTCGGTGTGGTGTCACACCCATGGAGGCCACTCCCACAATAGTTGATTGACATGAGCGTCTTACCTCAGATCAGCTGTAACAGTCCGACATCCATTGTTTCGATGCCAGAGCAGGGATGTAAGTTAGACAAGAATATCTCTGATTGAGCGATTGAGGTGTTGTGTTGCTGGATGTAATAATGAACATAGCGGTTGTCATTTACTCCTGACATCTGAGCCGCTGAAGATGCAGTGGATTACGTTTGTTTGTGAAGGGAATGCGCCTTCCGATCTACATAAATGCGTCTATGTTCGCACAAATCATTCGTGATCCAGCTTCACCTACAGCAGAAGTGAGTATAAGGGTTTTTTTATAAATCTTTGCGATCGTCTTTCCTAATAACGTGCTAGTTAGCAAGTTTAGCAGCTAAATGCGGCTAAAGTAAACAGGCTCGTCACTCCACAGAGAGAAGAGAGGGGCGGGGCGAGCACAGCTCATTAACATTTAAAGCAACTTCGACCAGAACAGGATTATTTTTGCAGAGCTGATTTTGGCAAGGTAAAAAGGGTGTTGTTTTACACTACCATTGAGAATTTTTAACCAAAGTATGTTATAGACTTTTCATTAAGACCCTAAAGAATCATATCAACTTGTGGAAAATGGGCATCCGATGACCCTTTTAACTGAAGCATACCCAAATGAATCAAAATAGAACCAGAATCAAATTATATACAATCAGGAAATCAGTTTTGACTCCCTGCCCAATGTTATTCCAAAGAAAAATGCTTGTTCTCGGAATCTGTAATTAATATGTGATAGCTCTTATTGTGAAATTACTTTATGTTTCTGCTGACATCACCCATGCAGGCTGTTGAATAATGTTAACCAAAAGCCAATTTTAGCAAATTAGCATTCTATCCGGCTCCAGTCACATACTATGTCTAACTCTCACTTTCCACAATAAAATAATATCTTGTCTTCCATTTATATATCTTTTCCTTGGAAATACTAGTTACAGTAAAATACAGGTTACAGTAAAATGGTTTGCAACCGACAACCCATAATGACTCTACCAATCAAATGCACAAGAGGTGGGAGAACTCAAATGACAGGTGTTCTAATTCAAAATCTGCAATTTTTTCTGCAGTCACAGATTTAATGTGAGCCTGCCTGTGACAAGTTATCTGTATGATTATTGGACTGCTGTGCTCACCAAGCTATTTCATTGGGTCTTAGGCTTTAAACATCACATCAACACGATAATTTTCAGGATACCTAAAAAACTGACAAAATGTATGTTCTCTCAATAGGTTGATACAATGCGGTGGACCCACAAATCCCTGATGTGGGTAAAATAAAATCACTCTATGTCTCTATCTCAGCATCTCTGCACTCTGGGCTGATGCTGTCTCGCTGTAGGCAGCACAGGTGTATGAGGTGGGGGGGTCGGAATAGAGGCACTAACGCTTACTCTGCTAGCTTGATTAACTGCCACTCACGGATGTGGAGGGTCTTAATGCCCTTCAACACTTAATGACTAAAACAGCCAGCAACCTCAGTGGAACAACCTGTATAAAGCTGTTACAGGTGCCTGTTAGATGCTTGCCTAAATATGATTTCTTTTTTTTTTTTTTCAAAGTGGTACTTGAATTATTGATTCATTGATTGATTGACTGACTGATTGAAAACTGTGATCATGGTCTCTCCACTCCCACTCGACTCTATGACTCCACCATGGCCTTCTGATCTTCCAAGTCAAGTCACCTTTATTTATATAGCACTTTTTACAGTACTGATTGTGTCAAAGCAGCTTTACATTGCTAAACAAGAACTTAAGAACAAGTTTAAGAACACAGTTTATTTTCCAGGATTCCGCTCAGCTGTCATCCGTCAGGATGGAACAACAACAGCTTTGCGGGCTTATTGTTGCATTTTTTTGTAACTGTCGTTACATTAATCTATAATTTTGAGTAGGAGTCCAGGATTTGTCGGGAAAACATTTTTAAAATGCACCTAGTACAAAGAGAGCAATAAGACGGCATTATAAAATGAAAAGGCACGCTTTGATTTTGAATGTCGAAGATGTGCCCATACACAGACATTCACAGGTTCATTTTAAGAGCTATTAGCAAAACAACAAAGCTACTGCTTTTCACGGCACTGTAATTACCCATTATACATTGTGATAAAGCCTGGTTCGTTGGTCCATTGGATTGCTTTCTTACTACAACCAAACTGGTCCAGAATTTGTTTTCAGTCGAGCCGAGA
Organism: Labeo rohita; assembly: GCF_022985175.1. Lineage (NCBI taxonomy): Eukaryota > Metazoa > Chordata > Actinopteri > Cypriniformes > Cyprinidae > Labeo > Labeo rohita. The sequence continues at coordinate 32,769,084 of NC_066886.1, read as the reverse complement.
CCACCTCATTCAGGCGATCTCGGACTGATTGTTTTGGCCGTTGTCAAGTGCCGGAATCTGCCAGCTCTGTCTTGGTCTCTAGGTCTGTTCTTACCTGACCCTCCATCCCTCCCCCTTGTTTGCCTCCACTCCACCACCCTCCTAGACTTCATTGTTGATTTTGGAGCATCTGGAGGCTTCACTTTAAAGGGGGAGCTCTATGTTCTATGTTTAGCCTGATGTTTGGGCTCTTAAGTTATGTGTTCTGATTTCCCTGTGCCCGTTTGTAGTAATTCTGGAGTTTCTTTTCTAGGGTTGCTTTTCAGGGGTGCCTTATTTCCTTTTAAGCCCTGGTTTCCTATTCCTTGTTTTGGTTTTGTTCTTCTTATTAAAAACACTTGCACTTAGATTTACTGTATGTTTTTGCCTGTCATCTTTTGCTTCTCACGTCACAGCTGTTTTTAACATTGATAATCATTAGAAATGGTTCTTGACAACAACAACAACAACAACAACAACAAAAAACTGCACATTAGAATGATTTCCAAAGGATCATGTGCCACTGAAGACTGGAGTGATGATGCTGAAAAATCTGCTTTGTCATCACAGGAATAATATTGCAATTTTTACTGTAGATTTGAGTAAAAAAATGCAGCTTTGGTGTGCATTGGTGAGACTTCTTGCTCTCCCCAAATTTGGGGTCATGGTAGTGGTAGAATAGTAGTTTATCATATGTATTTAAAGTGATTCGTTAAAAAAGGGTTTAGGATAGTTAGTTGGCATTTGGCTCACTGTTCTAGAGGTGCCAAATCACAATAAGGTTGTGTGATAAAAACACAACAGATTGTGCCCTGGAAATTACTGACAAATCTGATTTAAAAGTCAACCTCTCTGAAAGTCATTGAATAATTCACACACTGTTTGGAACAACATGAAGGTGACTAAATCATGACAAAATTTTCATATTTGGGTGAACTATTCCTTTAAGCATTTAACAGAGCCCGCCATGAGGAGGGATCAGAGTGATGTGAACCTAACTTCTCTTCTTTCCACAGGGTGAATAGAAACTTCATCAAGAAAAACACGCACAAAAGCACACAAGGCTGAAAAAAGAAGAAGAAAGGGGAACAGTGCACACTGAAAAACTTCCTCCCCTCCCCGTGCAGAGGGATCGTGGACTCCACGAACAGAGAGAGTGCCTGTAGGGCCCACTCGGCTCAGTGCCAGATCTCACTCTTCTAATGGAGATCTGTCAGAGCCCAGAGGAGCAGCCAGAGAAGATGCTGATGAATGAGGGGGCACGGATCACGGCAAGGGCTGGAGTCTGTGAGAATGGGGGGATGTGTGAGATACTGTACGAAATGAAAGAAGATGAAAATCTATGATAGATGATGCCCCCAGCCACCCTGCCAGTGTTCCTAGAGACAGCAGGAGCTGCAGGCACCGGCAGTGCCAGGAGAAGACCCCACTGTAGGCCCACGTTATCATGAATCACTCTTCCTCATCGTCGCCATCTGCTCCCTCCTCCTCTTCCTCCTCACCATATCCATTTTCAACACAAATCATTCTCTGCAATCTGTCTGTTCCTCTGCCAGAGCCAAGGAAACATCTGAAAGGGTGAGAAATATGGAAACCTCGGCTGACAGAACCATGTCTGTTTGATGAAACATTGAGACAAAGAGGAAGCTCGTAGAGCGGCACCATCTCCAAGCAAAGCGAAGCTGGTGTGTCTCTGAGGCGTCTGACGTGCGATGGAAAGAAAAGTGGCGTTAGCATATGCTGCGAGAGAGCTTCCTCATCCATAACTCCCAGTGTGGTGAACAACAAAATGAGCAACTGCCACATTCAACCATTCCCACCAGGAAGTGTTTCTATAAAAAGCTGAATTAAAGAGTTACTGTACCGCTCTGGTTCTGAAGAATTAGATATATGAAGTTGTGTGGCTCAATGGAAAATTCTGAATATTTGTGCAAACAGATCTCAATGGGTTCTTCACCTCAGCCTACTGAAAATAGCACAGGTCTCTACGCTACCAAAATGCAACCAAAAATGGTTTTACAGACCATTGGACAACCTTACTATCAGGTGTGTAGAAACAGTCCGGAAAATGTATGGGGTTGGAGGTGGCGTAATGCCCTGTACTCCTAAAAGATTCACTGAAAGCCAGGTAAATAGGCACTAGCATTAGTAAAGTTTAGGATTGTCACCAGAGTTGGTTCTAGGGTAAGTGGATATCTGGGACTTAGAATATAATAAATAAAAATGTTTATAAGTTGCATAAGTTAAGTGTTCTTTTTTTTTTAAGAACATGTACACTGTAAAAACTCCAACTTGCAAATTGTTCACTCAGTTTAAAAATGTAAGTCAAGTGGACACATTTTTAAGCAAAATGTTGAGTTTACACATAAAAACAAGTTAACTCAATGTTTACTATAATTTTCTCAATGAACACAAATAAGAAAGTTGAGCAAACTCAGTATTTTTATTTCTTCATTTGAGCGGTCAACTTGACATTATTGCGCATGCGCACAGTGCCGTCGCTGAACTATACACAGAGTTTACTGCTTCAAACATAAACAACGATGGCAAAGGGAGTGGATGTCTTCTTTTAAGGTAAGTTCTTTCTGCCCAGATTTAATATAGAAAGTAAGCCAAATAAACTACACTGTTAGGTTTGTAAATGTTCTTGAAAGAAAGAATAAACATTGCTGAATGAAGTCTGGCTGCTAACTAGTTAGCTAGCTTTGTTTTTCAAAGCACGATCAGCTAACGTTAGCATTTGCAAGGTATGTATACAGATATATTTTTATAGATACAGTTCAAATGTCGATTAAACGAGTATATAATTAACCAGATAGAGGTTAATTATGTGTTGTATTTCGTTGTGCTAGGCGATATAACTTACTAGTTTATCTGGCACACAGTTGTTGTTGTTGTTTTGTTTTTTTGTTTTTTTTTTTGTGAATCCGCGATACTGGTGCATATATGTGAAAGTGCAAGACGTGTAAGATGATAAACGTGTTTATTGACACACAACCGAAGCGTGCAGAAAATATGCGATCACAGATTCATCCCTCTGTAGCAGCTTAGTTCGCTTAAATTGTAAAATACACATAAAGTTATGTCAAAATGTGATTATTTACATAAACAATCACTTGTAAGTCTGAAATGAGAGTCAACGTCTGAGATAAAATCGCCTGTGTGTCAGTAAATTTGATCCGTGCATTAACGTTAGCCTCATAAACCTGCTGATATTTGTTCCGTTAATGTTACAAAAAAAAAAATAAATAAATAAATAAATAAATAAATAAATAAATAAATAAAAAGCTAAGACAACACTCACTCCTCTTGACTGAACAAATTTAGCAGCTTCAATAAGAGTCAGTTTATTCCATACAGTGAAGATATGCAGTATTTTTTTATACATGTATTTTTTGTATTATTTCTGACTTATTTCTGTACTGGTAAAAACTAGTCCTTATCCAGAATTTTATTATTATTATTTTTGTTATGTTTTAAACATTTAATGTCAATATTTAGTAGGAAATATATATATATTTTTTTTTTTTTTTTTTTTTTTTTTTTTTTTTTTACTGCAGGACACAAAGCCAGAGGATGTCCACACCAAGGGTATGAAGATGAGCATCTTAACTATTACTGGAAGATGATGTTGTCATCCACTCAAACCTAAAGGTGCCTAGGATGTAGTACTAGAGACGCAGATTGTGTTGGAATATATACATGGCCTTACCACTGCTGTTGCTGTCCTCTTTGGCTTAATTTAGATCGTCCAAAAAAATGAAAATTCTGTCATCATTTACTCACAGCCATGTCGATCCAAACCCATAAGACATTTGTTCATCTTTAATACACAAATGAAGATATTTTTAATGAAACCTGAGATATTTCTGTCCATTCACTGAAAAACTATTCACCTAAAATTCCGATGCTTCAAAATGTTCATAAAGAGATTGTAAAAAAAATACATAAGAATCGAATGGTTTAAACAAAGTCTTCTGAAGAGACATGATCACATTACACATCACGCATTTCACACTAAATGCTGCTCCATCTCTGCAAGTGCTGTGAGTTTGAGCCTTATATAACATGTATTAAAACCCCCCCCCAGAAATTGTATTATATTTTAGTTTTCTATACAGTGATAGCTTAAAAGCTATGTCAATTAGCACTGCATTATAAGTACATTCTAAAAAGATGGTTCTTTAAAGGTCTATTTAGAACCGAGTTTAGTTTTTTTTTTTTTTTTTTTTTATTCCTGGCTTTTTTTTTGAAAAAAAAAAAAAAAAAAATGTAACTGTCAAAACACCTCATTACTCATATTCTGGACATCAACTATCCAGCTACACAGACTATCAACACAGTTTCAACAGGTGAAGTTCTTTCTTACAATGTCTATAAAATGTTAACTTTCATATTGTAACTTGTTTCCCATTGCCAATAATGTCTTTTTCTTTTTTTTAGGTTCTTTTTTGTGTGACCAGCTCTGTTCGGTTAAGGATACTCTCTTCTCCACTAAGTAATGTAAAATTATTACTTGGGTCTATGCTTAAGTGTTAAAGCTATATAAAACTATCCTAAGATCCCACTTTAAATCACTTTTTCTTTTTTTAATATTTTGAAGGGCATACTGCTTATATGTCAATTTTTGCTTATGGCCTTCATAAGCATAATTGTTTTTACATAAACACATGGACACTCTTTAACTGTAAACTCAACTGTGTATTTCAGATGCTTCATATTCACAACCTCATCATCTGCAGAGAAACTGCCACTCAATCACACCACATTGATGGGCTTAAAGGCATCACAGAGGATCCTGAAGATACATTATTCCTGGAAATTTTGTCATTTATTTTCTATTTCTATTTTTACTTTCTGATGTATTTTTTTCATGTTCATTGTCAACTGTCATTTATTATTTGTATTTAGCCAATAACTGTTTTTAGAGCATTTTCATTTTTGCTTGAAGTTCATGTCAATTAAAAAAAATAAAAGTACCTAACTGAAACTGAAATGCTGTTTTGTTTAGTTTTTGTGTGAGTGTGTAAAACCCTAATACAGGCTAAAATACATTATAGGAAAAACAAAAATGTTAATAGATAATATATGTAAATAATATTAATAAGTAAAACTAGTATCAAAGGTATAAATATACAAATATTCATGAAAATAAACTATTTTCTAAATCCTATTTCATGCATCCCTACAATTGCGTCTCTTCAGGAGACTTAAACTGCTCAATTCATATTAACTTATATATTTATTTAATTATTTATGATCTCTTTATGAACGCTTTGAAGTTTTGGGTGAACAGCCTTTCAATACAGAAGTCTCTCAAATTTCATTAAAATATTTTAATTTGTGTTGAGTGTGAACAACGGTTTAGAACAACATGGGAGTGAGTAAATGATAAATTTTCAAAATAATTTTGGTTGAATTATTCCTTTAAGTGTTGTGTTAATAGTTGAAATATTTTGCTTCTTGATCCAGTGTGTTTGTTGCATTATGAATGCGCCAAAATAATAGATGGAGCAAGATGAACGTTTAAAATGACGGTAAAGTTTAGCTTCCTTTAAATTATATAAAAGTTTTTTTGTGACTTTTGATTTAAAACTTTACTTAAGGCTGCAGAATTTTAATATTTTTAATGTTACATTTTTCTGGCACTTAAAAAAATAATTTTTAAGTGTGTGTTTTTTGTTTAAGAGTGTTTTTATTGTAAATAGTCACATCCTAGTTACATCATAGTTTGAGTGGAGAAAAGCTAAATTGTGTTCATTTTGCAGAATGCCAATAAATACTTTCTGTAATGATGACAAAATCTTGTTTGTGTTATATTTACAGTATTGTTCATACTGCATGCATTTGTATTCTTAAAGGATGTGGAGGAGCATGCAATGTGGCTTAGAGTCTGGATGTAAGATTTAAAGTTATACATTTAAATAGTAAAAAATGCAGTTGAGTTGGCTTAAAATACTAAAGCAACCGGCTGCAAAGCTTTTTTTTGAGGTTACTGAACTTCAAGCAAAAAATTACTGGCACAACTTAGTTCTTGAAGTTCAGTAAACTCAAAAAAGCTTTGCAGCTGGTTACCTTAATATTTTAAGTTGAGTCAACTTAACAATTTAAGTTAATCTGCTGCAAAGCATTTTTGAGTTTACTGAACTTCAAGAACTAAGTTGTGCCAACTCTGACTGGTAGTTCACTCAACTTCACTGAAGTTCACTGAACTTTTATATATGAGTTGGCACAACTTCCCTCCTTTAAAGTTGAGTAAACTCAAAATTGCTGTGCAGCAAATTAACTTAATTTTTTAAGTTAACTCAACTTTTTATTTTTTACAGTGTATAATTAAACTCGCAGAGCTCTATAGCCTGCATATTTTTAAGGCAGGGACCTCCAACCTTTTTTTCTCCACGGATCGGTTATGGTTCTAATTTTAGACAGTTTTACACTGTTATCGGCATATGTTGAAGTAGATTTGTCTCTTGTCGTCGCTGAGAGAATATGCGCTGTTAATGCAGCATTAGAAAACTTTGTCCGTTTTTTTTTACTTTCGCTTTCTGTATAATGAATTGACTGAAGTTGAGACCTTCACCGGCATAACTAATGCGCAAATTTTTCATGTTTCTTGTGTGATATCCATTGACTCTAATTTAACATGAAATCATCAAATTGTTACTCCATATCAATCGCATGCAACGAAAGTACAGAATAATTAGAACAATCATTTACACACAATAAATAATAGAGCATCATAGCTATACAAATTTCCCCTAGAACTTTCTCGCGACCAGTAGAAATTCCTCCACGGCCCGGTAGTGGGTCGTGACCCGGTGGTTAGGGACCTGTGTTTTAAGGAGCTCCTGCATGCATTTACACTGCACTTACAAAGTGCATAATTGATGTTTTAAATATAAACTAAAAAAAAAAAAAAAAAAAAAAACACACACAAATATGAAATGATACAAAACATAGAATGACACTTTTAAATATGAGACTAAAATTGCCAGAGTACTGAGCCACTGAATAATTTATTTAATCGATTCATTTAAAACAGTGGATTCATTCAAAAACAAAGTAAGAAACTGACCCATTTTTATGAATGGACCATTGAATCATTGATTCAAAAACGTTCGAAAACGCAAATTCATTCAGTACCAAAACACCGCAGTGTGCAGAGAGGCAAAACATGGCTTTGCTTAGAACTTGAGCAAAAAGACAATATTTTCTGTACGATTTAAATCTCAATAACTTATTTTTTATTGAATTGTTGAAATAGAAATGCTAACCATGCATCGCTCTAAATGCATGCCAGTGTCTTAGAAAATCTGCGATTTGTTGATATGGTAACAATAACCTAATTTTGACAGACGATGAGATGGTGTTATGAAGTTATACAGTAATATACCTGAAGCAGCTGCATTTGGCTGTTTAAATTCTGGTTTAATTTAAATTATTTTAATGCACATAAAAACCCTTGATGCACACAAGACGTGGTAATAAAACATTCAGGGATTTACTGAAAACATTCGGGGCTTCAGCCCCCTAAGCCAACCTCGAGCGCTGGTTGTCACATTTTGACCAATAAATTTCAATGACATTTCCTTTGACTTTTTGTTAAAAAAAGGATTTTTCAAATTGCTCATGAATTATTCAGAGTCGTCTGCGAACTAGTTCAAACAATTATTTTAAAAATAACTATTTAAAGGAATAGTTCACCAAAAAAAAAAAAAAAAAAAAAAAAAAACCTCATCATTTATTCACCCTCAAGCCATCCTAGGTGTATATGACTTTCTTCTTTAAGACAAATACAATCAGAGTAATAATAAAAAAAAAAATGTTCTGGCTCTTCCAAGCTTTATAATGGCAGTGAATGGTGGTTGAGATTTTTCCAAAAAGTGCATCCATCATAAAAAAAGTTTTTTCGACATGGATCTGAAACAAAGTTATGTGTTTGTGTAAGAAAAATATCCATATTTTAATCATTATAAACCATAATCTCTAGCTTCCACTAACTGTCATATGCACATTCACGAAAGAGAGAGTGGTGTTCCAGTGAATCACATAGGACGTAAGCGTGGTGTAAGCTCTCGTAATTTTAATTTTTTGGGGAACTGTCCCTTTAAAAGTACAATTGCTCACAAGTTAGGGGAATCTAGAATTTACCTAGAATTTATTAAAAGTAGGCCTGTACTGTACAAGTTATGCAAAAAAAAAATAATAATAAAATAAATAAAAAAAAAAAAAACTGACTGTCTACGGTATATGAGGCAGCTATTGTATGATAGCACACCTTCAACATTTCTGTCTCCTTACATTGTATTCTTAGCTTAGCAATTTGCTAATATCAACATGCTTTGTGTTTTGTGTGAGTAGTGCTGGTTTGTGTGAGATGCTGCATGTACAGAGCATTTCCAAAATTAGCCGCTTGAGGTTTCATTTCATTATGCTACCTTACAGGACAGCAGACTATGTAGGCAGTAAAACTTAGATGGACAATGAGAGCCAACAGAATATGGGAATGTGTTGAGTGGGAATTCCTTCTGTCTGGTCGGCCATCAGTCTAGACCTCCTGGGGCCCTGAAGATAGAAATACCTCACCAATCAGACAGACCTCTCACAGCAAAAATTAGTCTTTGTGAGGTCTGCAACCTTTCATGCGCTACTTGTGGTTCAGAAGAAGAGGTGTCAAAACACCAGTTCCTCAGTTCTGACTCAACTCAGCAGAGTTCTGTCTGGCTAACAGGCGACGAATAGTTATAAATGCAGCCTAACAAATTTAAGGTTAAGAACAATAACTAAAATTGTTTTAATAACTGTTCTAATTTCACGTGAATAGGGAAGGCCACACAATTCTAATGATAATTCCACAGAGGAACAATATTTTTGGAATGACTTTCAGATTTTTTTTTCTTCAGCGTATGAACAAGAAAAAAGTATTTACAACTAATTTAGAATCTGCCTGACTTTTAAAAAATTGAACATTTAAAGCATCAGCCATGCACAAAAAATAATATATTTTACATATTGAGTTCCCCAAAGAACCTTTCAGTGAAAAGTTTTTCCACTAAAGAACTTTTTATGCAATACATTTTATAAATAGTTAAAGATTCTTCATGGAACCTTTATTTAGAGCGTTTAATAAACAACAAATGTTATTTTGCAGTTGTGTGGATGCTAAAATAGTTAATGTTATAATTATCTTTATAGTTATCTTTCCTGTTGTGAACAAGACTTTACTGGCATGTCGTTAAAACTAATCAAGCAACAATATTGACAAGACAAAAAATGTTATCTACAGACTTTATTACTGACTACTTGAATGTTAAAGGCAGATACTTGAAAGCAACATTCAATTCATTTTATTAAATTAGTTAGTATTTATATTAATATTTTACTTCTTAAATAAGACGTGTACATGTTCCATAGCATTTTCATTTTAATCTGGTATCCAAATTGATGTAGAGAATCGCTAAATTTTACTGACTATTGACAGTACTGTAATTTTCATGAAAGAAAACCCCAGTTTCGAAGGCTGAATATGTTTGAGCCACTTTACAATCTATCATTTCCTGTCACTTCCTTTTAACCTTAATTAAAGCTTATTTGCAGGTCTTCGCTAATATGGTATATGGAGAAAATTAATTACTTGACAACTTCAGGGTGTGAGAGAGATGGAAATGGAGGAGCGTAGGGAGAAATGTGACAGGAGGATCGAGGGAGGGTGCAGAATGAGGAAGTGTTTCAAAAATCTGTTCTCGCAGGGACAGCAGTTGTCACAAAACCTCTCAACCCTCCCTCCGTTAGAGCGCACACTTTAATGAGAGAATACAGCAGGTTAATTAGCAGAAAAAATATGCCAGTGTGTGTATGTGCATGTGTGTGAAGACTTCTCTTCAGGACCCTTCTGTGGCATCGGCCAATGCCAGTGCTGTGCTCTGCATGGCTCCTGTGTGCCACAACCGTGTGCACAGAGGCCATATGGCCCGCCTCCCCCCAGGTGTCAGTCATGAGGTTGAGTACTCCCCATTGGTCACAATTAATAGTTCAGTACTGAGCTGCCTGCGTTTTTAACAGCTGAAAGAACCTGAAAGGGTTAGGGTAGTGAATAATAATAACATTATAACATAATAATTACAACGGCAATCTATTTAAAAATGAATGTGTTCTCACCCCTGAAGTAAAAATAACACTTGCCTAGTGCCAAATGTAAGAAAAAACGTTGATTTGGTTAATACAGTGTTTTTGTTTTGTTTTGTTTGTTTGTTTTTGGTTTTTTTTTGTTTATGTAAGAACTGCAAGATACTGTATAACATTTTTTTTTACACCGTTCCCGTTGTCTGTCTTTGTGTATTTTGGCAAGTCTTCGAATTTTGGTTTGTACTTCTGTAAATGGATCCGAATTTCCTTTTCCACATCAACTAAACATCCTCTGGTTCAGCCTGCTACAGTTGACACGCCCCAAAGTATCACTACTGGCTCAGCGGAGATATGCAAATACCAAGTGCATCTCCTGCACTTTTTTTTTTTTCCAAGATACTGCAAGATACTGTATAACACTCTAACCCTCGCTGACAAAACATTTCAGTCCAACTACATAAAAACTGTCTACCAAGGAAAATATTAGATCAGGGGTCCTCAACTCTGGCCCGTGAGATCCATTTTCCCGCAGAGTTCAGTTCCAACCCTAATCAAACACACCTAAACAAGTTCATCAAGGTCTTTAGGATCACTAGAAAGTTACAGGCACGTGAGTTTGATCAAGGTTGGAGTTAAGCTCTGCAGGAAAATGGATCTCGTGGGCCAGAGTTAAAAATCCATGGGAAAAAAAGCATTTGCATTCTTTTTTTTTTTTTTTTATAACATAACTCCATATGGCATATGTGAAATAGAGAGAGAGAGAGAGAGAAAGAGAAAAAAAAAAACAATTTTTTTTTTTTTAAATAATCAAACAAAAAGTATTCTAAATTGGGGAGCTGTAAATGGCAATGAACTGATGTATGCAGTGTTTTTTTTTTTTTTACCATTCATCAGTGTCTTAAACTTACACGTTCACTGAGAAAAAAAGTCAGAATTGCGAGATGTAAACTTGAAATTGTGAGAAAAAAAGTCAGGATTGTGAGATAAAAGTTGCAATTAACTTTTTATATTTTATTCAGTGGCGGAAATGGGCTTCCATACTAAGCATCTGGGCTGATTGTAATTGTAAAGGTCCATACTGAATAAAAATGTTAATGAAATTGAAGTGTTTTATGAAGTTAGAAAAAGCATTTGTTCAATTTAGTTTTATATACAGGCTGCGTTATTTCATCCCTTTTTTTTCTTTTAATTCTTTAATTCTTTTGTAAATCTGGATTGTGTGTACTAAAAAGAAACATTTTCACATGTGTCCTCCAAACTGACCTACAACCTAGGAAGTTTATAGAAAAATTAACTCAGCACTCAGCATTAATTCAGCACTTCCACGCAGGACACCAAATTTTGATTGTACTGAGCGATTACTTCCTTTCACCACTGCTTTGTGAAGTTAGAGGACAATTACTCTGTGTCGGCCCCGTCGTTTCAAGCACAACAGCGAATGCAACACAATGCATAGTCAGCGGAGGCTTGTATTTTGGATCCAGGCAAAACTAAGACAAGGAACGGCAGTTTCTGGCCTACTAGTGTCATCTAGCAGAACTACCTAAATAAAGCATGTTTTCAAAACAACCTTTGCAAATATTTGGGCGTGCCTCAAAATGTAAAAGTATGCTAATTCAGTAAAGGTCCAACATTTAACATTTACCATATCTGTCAAGAAGATACTCTACAAGTTTACTTTGTTTTACCCAACTTCCCATTGTCTGTCTCTGTGTATTTTGGCAAGTCTTGGAATTTTGGTTTGCACTTCTGTAAATGAATCCAAATTTCATTTTCCACTTTCATTCCCAGCCTGCTGCAGTAGCTACGTCCCAAAGTTTTGCTATTGGCTCGGCAGGGATATGCAAATACATAGGTTGACAGCCAGGTAGGACTTCCTATTATTGCACTTAGACTGGATGCAATGCATATTATTATATATTTATATTTTTTATATTTATAACACTTTAATTATTGATTGCTATCAAGATGGGAAGAGACTTTCAACCAATGTAACAACCAGTATTAAAAAACAAACAAACAAAAACCGTCTAATATTTCTGAATAAATGAAGTATGAGCACCTTTGACTCTAATTGGTGAAATAATAATAATAATAATAATAATAATAATATTTATTGTTGTTGTTGTTGTTGTTATTATTATTATTACTATTATTATTATAGTGAATTGGTTCATTTGGACAGCATTTACAAGACTGTGAACTGATTCACTTGATTGAATCACAGTAAAAAAAAAAAAAAAAGTTTTCATAATCTTTAATATAATCTTTAAGCAAACAATCTTGCTTTCTGAAAGATGATATCACTCATATCACTTAAGGTGAGCAGAGCATTTTTATTTTAAATTAACCAATAACCGAACCATTTATTAACCAATAGCCAAAGAGCCATTTTGGTCACATTGTTTTTAGCTAACTGAAATCCATTCTGGATCCATTCTGGTATGTACTAATACTGCTACATTTTACAATTCAATCAATTCACAATGGATAAAATCAAGTTTTGTCCTACACTTAAGTAATGTGGGTTGCAAATGGGGATTCATAATTGGCTTGAAGTGTCAAAATACTTTTATTTGATGAATGATTGCTATATTTATGCACCATGGTATTTACATCAAAATGAATGAATGAATGAATGAATTAATGGACAAAAAAGGTTGCTATTGTACCCAATTTGTAGCTTTTGTAAATGTCCAAAAAACACAGGATTACCATGGTAAATTCTGGTCGTCTCTTGTTAGTGTTCAGTATACAGTACAGTATGATTGAAAAGTACATGAGAGTGGAAAATGAACAAATGCTGTAAACAGAAGGATGGAGTTTGGAGTAGTGGCAGCCAAATCTTTTTCTCTACAGCAGTAGATTTGGCGAGAGGCAAGTGGCCATAAAGGGCTTTGATAAAGTAGATTCATTACCCAATCTGAAGGGCAATCTGACTTATCTGCCACAGAGAGAGATAACAGGATCGGACGAGAGAGAGAGAGAGAGAGCAAGACAGAGAGACATCTTTGATGTGCTGGAGGCGTTTTTCTCTCTCCCACAGTTGCTGAATCACACAACCAACCAAGCAAGAGACGGACAATATAGAGAGACTCCCATAAACCCTCTGAGCAGACTGCCCACAGTCATACAGAATCACACACACTGCCGGTCTGTCTGCCTGCCTCCTGCGTCTCTCCTCCTGCCCATCTATTGGCCTGCCTGTCTACCTTTCTTGCTTTGATCGATACGACTCTCCACGTTAATAGTTTGATGCACTGGACAACTCTATTCCACAAAGAAATGCTAAAGAAATCAGTTTGGAAAACACACGTGATGTGGGCAGAGTTATCACTGAAATTTAGTGGGATTTAGTGTAGTGTCTAGAACCATTAAAAAACTGACCATTAAAAAACACGTTGAAACCCTGCAAGGACTAATCCATAAACTATCACCGCTGTGTGCTTGTTTAGGACACATCAGTTTGTTCCAGGGATTGATTCATTTTGTAGAAAATGCCACTTTGTATGAACTAAATAACTAACTTAACTCAGTCTATGTACAGGATGACGTAAAGTGTGGTTTAGATGTTTCTTGTCAGTTCTGTTTGACGTTGAGCAGTTTTAATGTTCTCTTGTGTTAAGAAAGTCCTAAATGCAATCCATTTTAATGTCACTTGTTTACAGTGAAAACTGTACTTAGGAAAGTAAAAGAGTGAGATACAATCAGTGTGTTGCTTGTCTTTTCTATTGACCTTTAAACCATTTTGCAAAATCAGAACTGCATTAAGCACATGATGGGACTGTACAAATGAGCCTAGCCTAAATGTACAACCCAAAAGTCGAAACAGATAAAAATGCTAATGTAATTTCCGCTTTACAAATGTTCGGCATATCTAAAAATATTTCACATTCATCCAGCATAATTGTCACATTTTTCCATCTCTTCTATTGTTCCTGGAAGCGGCATTATAATGTCATTAGTGATTGTACGCAGAGCTCCGCACTTCCATAATCAATCAGCCGCAGCTGCACGCTGCAGTAATGTTCCCTGCATTCATTCATTATTCTTCTGCTCTTATACAGACAGCAGAGAAATAACTTTGAAAAGAAATATAAAGGGCGAGATCTGACATCTGCTCTGAGCCCTTACTGCACAAATATTAACTTTTGCAAATGGAGACAAAATTTGCTTACTCTGGACATTAGAGAGCATGCACCTGGCAAGAAGAGCTCCAAACAGTAATCGGCAGAATAAGTACAGTATTTTGTGTCGTGCAGAAACATCTGAAGATTTTGCTTTTACATAGAGTTCATAGATGAATTTTAACTAATGGGCATCAAGAACATTAAAATGATTATCTATTGAGCTGACACACGTGGGTTCTGATCACAATTTAATAAAAAGAACAGTCTGATCTAAAATAGTGTTTCTACACACAGAAATGTTTAAACATTCAGACAGTTTGATATTGAGATCATTAGTCTGATTACTCATTTATGATTTGAAAGAAAAGTCGGATGATCAGTTAATTCAATGGATAAAGTTTGATCATGATTTCTTATAGACAGGACATGAAAGAACAGTTTGATCACCAGTTTATTTAGATCATTACTTGACAGAATAGTCTGTTTGCTGTCAGTCACTGAATCACTACAGAGGGCAAGAGCTGAGTCCAAATCATTAGTGCTAATTCTACTTGATGTATCTGCTGCTTTTGACACTGTTAACCATCAGAGCCTTCTGTCTTTTATCACTACCCTTACCAAAAAGTAGTATACTTCAAGTTTATTTCATTAAGTATACTTATGTAAAGTTTAAGTATATTTTTAGTATACTTTATGTAGTAAGTATACATATATCAGTGTACTAGTAGTATACTTGTAAGTGTACTATTTCAATACTCCTTGGGACTGAATTGACCCACTTTCTAGTATATAAAAGTATACTTTAAGTATACTGTAAGTATAACAGTAGTAAACTTTGTGTACACAACTAGTTCACAAGTTTTTAGTTTGTACTAAGTATATAAAAAGTATACTTTCCTATTTTACTTTAAAAGAAGTATACTAATAGCACACTTGAATCAACTTCTTTTCCATAAGGGTAGGCATCACCGGAATTGCACTCCACTGGTTTGAGTCTTACCTCAAGGTTCCTTCAAGGTTGCTTGGGAAGGAGAAGTATCCAAATCACATCGATTGGTCACTGGGGTTCCCCAGGGATGAGTTCTTGTACTCCTTCTCTTCTCTATATACACTACATCACTGGGACCCATCATACAGGCGCATAGTTTTTGCTACCATTGCTGTGCTGATGACACTCTGCTCTACCTCTCATTTAAACCAGATGATCCAACGGTACTTGCACGGATCTCAGACTGCCTTTAGGACATCCGAATCCCTCTCAATTTTCAAGAAACAATTGAACACCCATCTCTTATGTGAGCATCTAACTGCATTTTCATTAAAAAAAGTGCATTTTCTTATGTTCTCACGTTGTCACTATCCTATGTTGAATTGTTTGTAAAAGCTTCTGGCAAATAAATTACTGTAAATGTAAATATAAGAGTTTAAGATGTAAAAAAAAAAAAAAAAAGAGAAGAGTTTGATAGTACTTTATTTAGGCAAAAAATTTTTAGTTCATAACATGACAGAATAGGCTAATCAAGAGCTTGTGGAAAAACAACAGAACATTTTATGAGGTCACGGCAAATGTATTCAAAATGTTTTATTTAATATCAGATAAACTACATACAGAGCCAGCTTCTGTCATTTGGCTGTAGCACAAGATTCTCTTCTGCTCCTTCCCCTTCTCACGCCACATGCTTGTTCTAATATTTGGAGATGATTTTCTTCCTCTTGTGTTGCAGTGGCATTATCCGGCCTGTCGGTGGGTTTTATTATCATATTCTTCTGCTTTACAATCACTAAACTCCATCTGTTAAGCCTGCTGCAAGCATAGCAAGCATTGATGCCCATGTGTGTGCGGAATGCTGATGGAAGAGACCAGTGCCCTCCTGGTGTGCTGGGAAGCCCTGTACAGTCATACACACAAGGACACTTTAATTAATATTCGAATGGAGGTTTTGTAAGTTGTACATATGAGGGTTGGCCTGCCATATGTGGTCAAAGAAGTTGGAGTGTCCAGAACTATGCCTGTGCTGTCTGGAGCTAAACACAAAAGCAGGGGACTGCATGAAAATAGTCATAAAAAAGACCCTTTGGAGAACAGATAGCAAGATTCACTGTACAGGGACAGTGAATAAACAAATAAACTCAGCAATTAGTCAACAAAACAGTAAATGAAAGCAGAGGGCAACAGAACTCTGTATAGACAACGGTGAATACAGAATGCCAGTAGTTGGTCACAGCTGAATCTCTGGATCTGCTTTGCGTTGTTGCTTACTGATGACCTCTGTATGACCTTTTTGTTACTTTTTGTCCTGAGTTTGCTACTTTTAAAATGCCTTTATGTACAAATGCCTTTTATTGTTTTACTCTTGACTTGTCTTTGAAACTATGAAAATCTATCATTCATTTATGATTTATTACATTTAAACCTATGAATGTACAGCAAAGTGTAAAATATGAAAAATCAATCATTTCTGTTACTTACTGTGTGAAAGTAACAGCAAATTTTTGAGATTAAAAAAGGTAAATATCACTTGTGAACATAATATTTCTATTGTGTCAATTCACCCCAAGTACTAATATAGTCAAAGTATGCAGAAACAGCTGGAAACGTTATTTAATTGTATGTAGATATAGGATACACAAAATAAAATAAAAATAAAATTTTTAATTAAAAAAAAAAATGAAACTGAACAAATTCTGTAAACTAGTGAGACATGCATAATTTAGCATAAGCATTCTAGTTTTGCTTCCTTCTCAAATTTGCATGATTGTAGTGCATACAGTTAATTACAAGGCAAGTGTTTCAGTTTTATTGCCTCATGTGAGAGTGATGAATCCCATTGGTCCCTTACAATTTTGTGGCTTCCATGACATTACGCAGCTGCAGTGTACATAGCTTTATAACATCAGCTTATTAGTTTTGTTGCACCAGAGTTGCATGCTTATGTAGACAGCATTGTTGATTATAATGGAAGCATTCTAATTTTGTTGAATCACTTGCTTACGGTTTGAGCAAGGGAGGATCATGTGTACCTGTGTGGATGTTCTAATTTTCCCACATCTCCTCCACAACATGACTGATCAATGCAGTACTCCTCAGAGAGAGACAGATACAATAAGAGTGAGCGGGATGTACAAAAGTGCTGCTGTTTGGAGGAATAATCCTTATCTGCAGGAATGCAAATGCAGACAGGTAAGCTGCTCGTTAGAAAGGGTGAGGAGGCAGGCAGCTAATTGATCTGATTTAATCTCATCAACATTTGATTGACCGGCTGTCGGACATGTTTGTGCCTGCTGAATGCACAAAAGCACGACAGATTTATCTTAGTCAACCTTCAAGTGTCTGTGCGTGTGTGTGCAGAGAGCAGGACCGTTTGTCTTAGTCAAGCAGAAAAGCACAAAGGCCGCTATCACGGGTCAGGATCACCACACCTTCATTGCAAACAAAGAAAGAAAGAGAGAGAATAGGAAAGAATCAAAGTGAGAAAGGGTTTGATGAATGAATGCCTAAGAGCGGAAGGATGGACAGACAATGACCGTGGGGTCTGGTCAGCTTTAACACATCCTGTGTGGCAGGAACGTCACTCCTAGTTTAAGCATAAAGGCTCTACACAGAGCACACATTTTCACTGTGGCAAGCCAACATCATATTAAAATCAGAATTTGTCTTTACAAAATAGCTTGCTCTGACAATGCTTTCCACCTCAGCTTACATTGTCATGACACCACTGGTGGGGAAAATAGCCAAAAATGTTTCAACCATTCCTCTGCAACCATCTCTCTGCTGTTAGTTGCAACCACCATATGCAAGTTCCCTCCCAAACTCTGTTCGCTATCCCCAACAAACCTAGCTGTGGCCATACTGTCTTGAAATTTTGTACTGTGAAAAAGGAGAAATATCATAGTTGTTTCACTCCTGAATTCTTCTAAAATATTAACACGTCAAGTCAGGTTTGCTGAAGGTCTGTCCTTCCAGTCAAAATTGATGGACAGAAATGACTTTCTTTTTTAGCTAAAGTCACCAAGCTCTTACTTTTTGAGCACCTTGTAGAAATGTAAGCCTTTATGTTACCATTTCTCAAGTCTGTTAAAACATAAGTCTGGTTCTATCGACCAAGTTCTGGGTCTGGTACCACAATATGAATCATATCTGAAGAACTTCAAGTATCATTAATTTTTACAGTATATTATTGGGTAAAGAATATTTACAATCCGGTGGCGACATGCTGAGATGTTTTTGGGTGAAATCCTTCACCATAAAATGAACAAATTGGGTTGTAACTTGTGGAGTGGATGTACTCAGCCTAGGGATCCTGTTCTTGCATGCAAACTTTAAGATCTCGTTGACTCCCAAAAATGTTTGCTGTGCCATTTTGGAATTCTCTTCTATAGTTTTCAGTCAGGAGTGAGAAGCTTATCAAATGTACTTGTAATTTGTAGTTGTGTTAGATCTTGTGAAGTCAAATTAAGAGCTCCTCTGGCTCCTGATCTTTATGCACATAGCCACCTGCTTCTAGATTGTATTGTCAGCTGACCCATTCATAATCACAAAAACACTCAGTCCACTTAATTTATTTGATTGGTTTCACAGTGCACCGTGGGGCATCATTTTAGTCATCTCATTTAAAACATCACAAAAAGGCCACTTGCTCTCCATGATTTCAGCTGAGGGACAGTTTGAGCACACAAGTTTAATAACTAAAAATTGGACTCCTCATCTGTGTGTCCTTGAATTGCTAACCCCTGTCATGCACGATATTGGACAGAGGATAGAACACCCACTAAAGCAATTCTTGCCGCTGCCATATGCTTTTGCTTACTTAAAGTAAGAGAAACATTAATATCAGCACTGACAGCACTAATTAGACAGCACTGTCTCCGTACAGCTAAAACTATCTTTAACAAAAGCATTATAGGACCCTTGGTTGCATATAACAGCTTGCCTAATATGTTTTCCTTTCTACTCCACTGTTGCAGTTGTCGTATAACTTTGTTACTTGAACGGTCATCTATAACAGAAGTCACAGTACTACTGTCAAAAGTGCCACTTTTAGTTTTTCATTTCTTAATGACAAAACTTGTCCTTTGTAAAGTGAAAGGCTATAGGTTGAATTCTCTAAATAACCTCTTTAAAATTTCCCTTTCCATTTGCTCCAATTTGTTTTTTTAGTTAGCTTTCAGTTAACTGCCTGCCTTTCCATTTAAGCATAACTAATAGATTTTGACATTTGCATCACATGACCAGTTTCATATGTATGGCTTTTCTTGCAAACTTGCTCAGTACTCACCTTGTACAGCGCTACACTTATGATGTGGAGTGTTCAGGTACAAGCCCCTTGTAAAATGAGTCTTGACGAACAGCTCAAAAACTTGTATATGCAAAGCTAAAATGGCATGCTACTTCATCAAATGCATTTTTATCTCATGCACGCTTATGTTAACACTATCTGATAGGTTAAAGGTATGGTTTAGTGTAGGTGGTTCAAACACGATAGAGCATTAACCTTTTAGCACCATTTACTATGCATTTAATTTAATTAATAAAGTGTTGCCAGATTCACTTTCCTCTGTTTCAAATAATACTGAATGCCCCTTTAGCACCTTTTAGTGTTACGAAATGTGCAACAACCAAAATGCTAAAATTTTGCAGAAATATCACCACAAGCATGCTTTTCCACTGAGCTTGGAATGGATTTATCTGTATAAGCAACCTAAGTGTTTCTGAACATTATTTCATACCAGTTCCTGAACATTCAGCTGAAAGTATGTCAGCCTGAATAGACAGTACGTGTTGGAGTGCAAACCAAAATCTGAAATTATCAGCTGCGCGTGTATTTTAGGATCACAGTAACCAACCATATCTGGAGTGTTTGGAGAGCATTGTAGCATCAAAAATCTTGGCAGAGTTTAGAGGGAGTGAGAATAACCCACAGGCTCTGAGAGAGAGAGAGAGAGAGAGAGAGACATATTGTTTTTCTTCTTATTATACATGAAGTCCATGAAGGGGGCAGAAGTGGTTCCGCATGTGCTGCGTATTCCAGAAGTCTCCAGAGCATTCTTCTCATCAACAAACATCTGTGCACTGCTGTAAATAAACAACAAACAGTCCGTAAACAACAGCACAGCACTACCCTTACTCCTGGATGCACTGAATCTGATTTGCCACAGGCTTTTAAAAGAGAGAAACCATAGATTCAATTATTATTTTCTTTTCATCTAAGAATGAATTTGAATTTAATAAATAAGCTATTTTGGTCTGTTGGATTTTGAGTGAAAGTGTTTGCGCTTCTTTCTAGCCAGCAGCCTTTTCAGCATAAACTACAGGAAACACACACACACATACACAAGTTCTTAGATCTCCCGGATATATGATCAACAAACACTGTGGGATCCTGATATGACAAATTTAGCTGCTTAACTCCCATAAAAACTTAGAAACTCTATCAGACAGAACCAGTCATCAGCACTGAGCATACATCACTTATTTCGTGTAAGAACATTAAAGCGATATATGCCACAAGACTATTCATTACAGTGATTTTACAGTTCAGTGCAAAATAAATGTTCCTTATTTTGATTTCAAGTAAACATCTAAACAAGATCAAATTATTTGAGAAACAAAATTATATAGACAATAAGGCTTGTTTTCAGAGAATTTATCTTGAGATGTGTTACACCTAACTGGCAAATAGTCTTTTGTTGTTGTATGCATACACCTTAGATAGATATATGCTTAAAACAAGAATAATCTGTTGCATGATAAGATGGCGGACCCTCTTAAACATGGTAAAATCAATATAATGCATGTCTTTGAGTAGATTGTCGCTTTTCTAAAACATTTGCAGCTGGTATATGAATAAAAGACAACAATGTTCAATAAACAATTAGTGGTGTTTGGTAACAGAAGCATCACTGTTACGCCTGCTAATACGTAACTCATCCCGCATCCTTTGTGCTACAGGCTTGAATGATACCTCAGTGGTACCTTTTGAGGAAATGTGGTATTACTTTTCTAAGCAAAGAAATAGCTTGCACAGTGTATGATAATACGGGTGCAAAAACATTAACAAATTGACCTGAGTTATATCTAGAGACCAGATTATTTCAGACTCCATTTACACCTGGCATTAACATCTATTAATCCTCTTATTTCATTACACTCTACATCACTTGCAGGAGTGCGATGCATGAACACTATTGAACTAAAATATGGAACTAAACAAACCCATGCTACACATATTATGAGCATTCGGGAGAGGGAATGAATAAAAAAAGGATCAATAATGCAGCTGTGATTTGAACTGCAATCTGTGTGTTTTAAAATGCAGGAAAGTTTGAATTGTTGGAACTGTCTTTTGTGGCTGTTCAACTGCATTTGACCACATGAGTGTCTATACTAAGGCAGTTGGGTGGAATGTGTTTTCAACTACCTTGGGAAGTGGTCGAAAATGGACAAGCTTAAAACATTTTAGCCCCTATGTACACCTGCATTTAGTCTCATCAATTTGTGATCGAACCATTGAGAATGCATTTTAATACCAGGTGTAAACAGGGTTAGAAACGCATGTGACCACATTTCTTTGTGTTGCGTCAAAACTCATCCATCTTGATGTGTCCCTGACTGCAGTAAAGTATTGACTACTCGCCATCCTCTTACTCAAAAAAACAGTCATCCTGGGATGTAGTGTGAAAAACTGCACCAAAACAAGTGATCCAAACTTCATTGCTGCATTGTACCAAAAAATTTTGATTAGACTGGAAATTGCCTCTCCCTTCATTATCCTTTGCTTCATTTGCTTCAATAGCTTCCTCTCTGAAAGTAATGTAGAGTGTGATGAAATAACAGGGGTGTCTCGACAAAATCTGATGTGGTCACAAGAGACACATTTGAATATTAATACCAGGTGGAAATGGTAATGTGTCTTGGCTGACCACCGGATAACTGAAAATGCATTTTCATACCTGCTTTAAACAGGGTCATAGAGACATGGGCCAGTAAACACCAAGAACACCTAGCAACAGTCTAGTAATCCCAACCCTTACAAAAAAAGTTTATTCAAGTACGCTATTAGTATACTTCTTTTAAACGAAAATAGGAAAGTATACTTTTAGTCTACGTTTTATGCACTTATCAGAAATGTACTTCTCAGAAATATACTTTAAATGACATTTAAGTATACTTGACTTATATTTAGAAAAAGTTTAAATATATTTGAGCTATACTTGTGCTCCTAGAATCCGTATTTTCATTGTTATACGGTAGGGAGCACTAGTACATATCTGCTATACAGAATTTACAAAAAATGACGTTGTAGAATAAAATGTTGACCAATGAAGAGGTAATAATGACTGTCAAGCTTTGGGGTGTTGATCAACTCCATCTATGTTTTGATTATATCATTCTGAATCCAATTCATAGTCTTATTTTCAGTTTTTTATTCAAAATGTTATTTCTTTCTTTTTTTTTTTTAATTTATGAAACTTACCCACATTCAGGTATTTAAAGGGGTCATCAGATGCCCATTTCTAAGTTGATATGATTCTTTAGGGTCTTAATGAGAAGTCTATAATATATGTTGGTTAAAAATTCTCAATGTTTGTGTAAAACAACACCCGTTTTACCTTGTCAAAATGAGCTCTGCAAAAATCATCCCATTCTGAGGGATTGTTCCTTTAAATGCAAATGAGCTCTGCTCGCCCCGCCCCTCTCTACTCTCTGTGGAGTGACATGCTGCTTTGAGAGATTGTTTACTTTAGCCGCATTTAGCACGTTATTAGGAAAGGTGATTGCAGAGATTCATAAAAAAAAAAAAAAAAAAAAAAAACTTATACTCACTTCCAGTGAAGCTGGATCACAAATGATTTGCGTGAACATAGATGCATTTATGTAGATTGGGAGGTGCAATCCCCATTACAAACAAATGTAATCCACTGCATCTTCAGTGGCTCAGATGTCGGAGTAAATGACAACCACTATGTTCATTATTACATTCAGCAACACAACACCTCAATCACTAATTGGAGATATTCTTGTCTAACTTACATCCCTGCTCTGGCATCAGAACAATGGAGGTCTGACTGTTACAGCTGATCTGAGGTAAGACGCTGATGTCAATCAACTATTGTGGGAGCGGCCTCTGTCGGTGTGCTGCCACAGGCATCTGAGAATGGTTAGATTTGAAAAAGGGGATATTATTTTTACAGATTAATTAAAAACCACTGCATGGATTTTTATCATTATAGGGTAGATTTGTACATACATTGCCAACACACACTAATGTTCAAACAACATGTAAAAGTGAAGTTTGCATCCGATGACCCCTTTAAAAAAGAATGCATGTACCTAAAATAAAATGTTTTTGTTTACGAGCAGATATCCTGTTCTTTCTTTTGATATTTTATATGTTCAGATATTTTACATAACAAAATATATACAAATTAATACCTAGATAGGGACCTAGTAGTATACTTAAAGTATGATGTAAAGTTCACTTAAAGAAAACTTAAGAGTATACTTGCAGTATAAAACTACTAAACTAGTAGTTTTCATTAAAAACATCTTAATTTGTATTTCAAAGATTAAACAAAGTCTTATGGGTTTCAAGCAACACAAAAGTGAGTAAATGATGAAAAAAAAAAAAAAAAAAAAAACATTTCTGGGTGAGCTATCCCTTGAAAGGTGGTGTAAATTATTTCAAATGTTTTGTGCACTAACAACATTTTGCAAAACTCAACAACACGGACTCTCTCTAAAGCCCCACCCACCAAGACATGTCAGTAGACCTGAATGCACAAATGATTGACAGGCAAAGAGCATGTCTGAATAACAAACACACACACACACACACACACACACAGGCTATGTTCAGATTCTTTGTTTAATTGTTTTTTATTGAGCTTATAGGGATGTCACAGAGGCGTGTGATTATCTGTCAGAGAGTAGGAACATTTTATTCATGGTATTCCAAAAAATAAAATAAAATAAAATATAGCTTACAGCTACTTTAATTCTCATTTTCCATTCAATTGCATTGCTCATTGTTGGTCTATGATCCTGGTCTAAATTTTGGACCGAAATCATAATAAACATCATGTGTGACCAAGTAGAAAAAAGCAGTCTGAGCCCAACCTCATCTATACAGAGGCAAGACACTGGCAAGTGGCATGAAACGAACACAAGGACGCAATTAAAGACACACGGAGGGGAATTATACTGGAAATAGAATTACACCCACCACATTTATTACTAGAGGGGGTTGGGGGGGGACAACATCATTGTCCTCCACAGGAAACAAATGCTTTGCACATCCTGAGAGGCTCTGCAGAAAGATCATTATCCTCCTTCACTTGTTCGCTTGCTCTTTCTTTCTTTCTGTCACGTAAAGGGTGGTCGTGTGTTCATTAGTAGATGCTGTCAGTGTCCTAAGGAGTGAGGAATGAACTGAAAATGAGATCATGCACAGACAGTCAAGCACTGCACGCTCTCTCTCGCTTTCTCTCTTTCTGAGTGTGACATCCTCTTTTCTTAGTAATCACTGGAACAATACCAATCAGAAGGCAGAGCTGTCGGCTCTGACAGTCTCCCACTTAATTGGCTGTAATTAGCTGCTGAAGGAAGTTAGCAGCAGAGCTCAAATTAGCATGCCTTATTGTTTAGCATGATCTGCAGAGAAGCGGCATTGCAAACGGAGGCGGAGAAATAGAAACACGACAAGGTAAAATATGCGAATGTGCCCTCTTAGGGTCTGTTCATGCTAAGGTGAATACTTGTGCGATAAATGTTTTAATTTGAACAAACTGCTGGTTAATGCATCTTTTCAGACAGACATGAACATTTACATGCTGTCAAGATGATTTTTCGTTTAAACAACAAAAAAAGCCAACTAGAGTTTCCTTTGGTCACATACCCAGAGTAGCTGTTGTTGCATAAAACCAAGACTTGGCGGCACTCTGAAACAAATATTTTGACAAATATGAACAGCTGCGTCTTCTCTGTGACAAGCGTGTGTCAGAAATGAAAAGTTATAAGTGCCCCCTACTGTCAGACAGCAAATTTTACTCAGCACGGCTGCCATTTTTTACATATTGGTCTGAACAAACAATCAGACCTAAAACAATTTTTATGCTGATGTCAAAAAGCCTTTAGGTGAAGACTAGAAGATAATTTAGGGCAAAGGTCATACAATAGCAAACATGAACTGTAAAAAGACCAATTTGGAGTAGACGTCACAGTTACGTCACTTGCAGCTGCGCACGTATAGTAAGGTTGCAGAAAAACACTAGTAAAAAGTGGAGAGAAACAGGAAAAATCCACGGAATAAGAGATAACATGTATTGTTGTGCTTTTTGGATGTCAGAATCGGAATGCGAATCATTTTTATTGAATGCTTTAGTCAAAACCGCCATTTGAAGCTAAATGCAGACTTTTAAACAGACAGACCATGGGTAAAACCTGCTACGATTACTCTACTTTTAAAGCATATATGTGACCCTGGACCACAAAACAAGTCTTATGTTGCACGGGTATATTTGTAGCAAATTTATCGATTTTCTTTTATGCCAAAAATCATTAGGATATTAAGTAAAGATCATGTTCCATGAAGATATTTTGTAAATTTCCTACTGTAATTATACCAAAACTTAATTTTTGATTAGTAATGTGCATTGCTATGAACTTCATGTGGACAACTTTAAAGGGAATTTTCTCAATATTGAAATTTTCAAATAGTTGTATCTTGGCCAAATATTGTCCTAACAAACCATACATCAACGGAAAACTTATTTATTCAACTTTCAGATTCTGTATAAATCTCAATTTCGAAAAATGTACACTTATGACCGGTTTGTGGTCCAGGTCACATATTTGATTTAAACAAAAGGTCTACATAATATTCACATATACATATAGGGGACATATCATAGTAGCCCTACAGTTACAGCATGAAATACTATTTAAAGCTATAACATTTTACATTAACCTATTTTATTCCACATATTCTGACTTTTTTTTCTCGCAAACGCAAGTTTATATCTCGTATTTCGGACTTTATAACTCGATTTAACTCAACAATAGCGAGTTTGTCCATTCTGAGGGGAAAAAAAGTCAGAAGTGTGGGATATAAACTCAAAAGAGAGAAAAGCGAGTTTATTTTTCTTATCAGAACTGAGAGATATAATCTCGAAATTGTCAGAATAAAGTCAGAATTTTGTATATAAACTCAAATTTACCTTTTCTTTTATTCCATGGCTTCCATTGACTGCCACTTGAAAACTGTCATTTTCTGCAACCAGATAGGCTCCGCCCACAAAAAAAAATCAAACAGTTGCAAACAGTCAATTGGTCTATACACTTGAAGGACAAGCAGGTCACAATAATGTTTGTGAAGGCTCACTGAATGTTGTTAGATTATGAAAATCAGAGTTGTCTTACAAAACATCGTAACAGAACACACTAAAAGAATGATTTCAGGTTTTACTGTTCTCGTAGAAACATTTGATGACAACAACATCTTAAAACTAGAGCGAAAGTAATCCTCCATAAACCAAAGGCCATGTGTCCAAATTAGATGTTTAGATTAATCAAGCATTTCTGCATTTTTTTTTTTTTTTTTAATTGTTCATGTATTTGAATGGCCTGATTTGTTTCATTTTGTCTCATAAAGTTTTAATTTGAATACTTTACTGACACAATCGCTTTGCATACAAATATCCAAATCAACGCACTCACATAAAAAAGGAATAAGCATAAGCAAATTTGATTTCATGTTGAATTGAATGTAAATTAAGATATATACCGTTTAGAAAAATAGCATCAGTGCTTGGTTTCTGAGGGAGTGTATTTCAAATATGAAGTTGGCTGCTACAGATTCCTGACTACCCTCCCTGGAAACACTTTCATTTGATCTTTCTTTCTCTGTCTCGTATAAAGATACTTCCCCCGGGCAACTTGTGTGTGTGGCTCTGGGCTACAGCATGAAACCACAGGTATATCTTTAATATCTTTCTTTGATTACTCAGAAGAGTGCTGGAGAAAATCCTCCATCTTCCTCTTGCCATTTTAACAGAATCCATCTCATTTTCCATCTCCGTTTCTGCAGATGAATGTATTTTATGTGAGCTCAGTCCACATCAGAAGACCTGATACATCCTGTAAAACTCTATTACTGAATTCATCAAAAATTAAGCACAACATTAAGGAAGAATAGTGCTGGACACTTGCCGTGTTTGCCTCGATTCAATACGGTTCGTTTTCTAGGAGACCATCGCACCAAAACATTAACGCAGCCCACCCCCTGAACCTAGTGATAGATATAAGCAATAAAGTGTTCTCCTCTCTGCGATTTGTGCTCTGACAGAGATAGATACTGATGCTGAATTCTCATAAAGCATTTGTGTGCTGAGGCAATCTCTCTCCCCCACTGCAGTGAACACAGCTAATGCAGCTTTAACTGGGGAAAAGACATTTCCATATGCATGATGACAGTCCACAAGCTGAAATTAATAAAATGAATAATATTTTACATAATGAGGTGGAAGTCAAAAAACAGACCTCAACTTGTATTGGCCCCAGGGAGCCTTCATTTCCGCTATTTTTTTTTTTTTTTTTTTTTTTTGTGAAAAGACATATAGGACACATTCAATATTTTAGCAGTGTGCAATATATACACGTAGCACAGTATGCATTTTTTTCGACTTAAACATTCATTATTAATGTAAAAAAAAATATTCATAAGCAATATTATTATAAATATTATGCTACGATTTGTTTAATTAGCGGCAACAATGTACTATAGCATTGTTCTACATGTTATTGTATATGTTTTACAAACTAACTAGGGTTTGTACAGTATAAAAACCATTACGCCTATGGAGAGTCCCCGTAAACCACAAATGCAAGAATGTGTGTGTGTGTGTGTGTGTGTGTGTGTGTGTGTGCAATAAGCAGTACTCTACTATTCCATTCCAAACATAAAGGTCAAAAAGGTCAAACTAAAAGGTTGTGATAGCTAGTCAACTCAACACATCTTCTTTATGTCTTCATGGCACAACGCTAAGTGCATGTAGGGACATTTCGTAAATGATTTGGAGTTCAGTATTTAGTGACTGTCATATACTGATTACGAAGGCGCTGGCATCTAAAACTCGCTGCCGTGTCTGAACAGACTTGTCCATTTGTTTACCGTGGCAGTGAACACATGCGGTCTGACAGCTAATCCCGATGCTGAATGAACCCTGTCACACACGCCACTAACATCAGCCAAGCGGGACACAGTCTCCAGAAGAGGGAGGGGGAGAGGAGCTGGAGTAGAGGGGGAAAAAAGAATAAACAGACCCAAGACATCAGGAGAGGTGTGGCCACAAGAAAAAAGGGAACAAAATGGAGGAAATGAAGATACAGAATGGAATACTAGCATACTCTGTACAGCATATCACACATTATACTGTGAACATTGCACACTGTAGCTCTGTTTTAAAACCTCATTGTGTTGTTGTTAACTGCCTACATAGACACGCTACACAAATAGCACTAGAAGCAAATATGACTCACAGTTGATTTGAATAAAGTTTGACATTAGAATGCTTCTAAGATAATGACATGCCAGTCTAATAAGGATAAAAATAAATGGCAACAGATTTTATTATTATTATTATTATTTTTATGATCCATTTTAAGGTGATTTATTCTATATATTAAAGTATATTAAAAAAAAAAAAAAAAATATATATATATATATATATATATATATATGTGTGTGTGTGTGTGTGTGTGTATGTATATGTATTTATTTTTGTTACTTTTTTTTTTTTTTTTTTTTTACTTTTTGTGTGTGTGTGTGTGTGTGTGTGTGTGTGTTTGTGTAAATTGGACACAATAAATAACTGCATACAGAGAGGTGATTATCACACCCAAAAATGAAAATTAGCCCATCATTTACTCACCCTCAAGGCATCCTATGTGTGTATGAATTCCTTCTTTCAGGTGAAAGCAATTAGAGTTACAATTCTGGCTCCTTCAAGCTTTATAATGGCAATGGGTGGGTCTTTCTTTTCAACAGGCTAAAACAAGTCCAATAAACTGCATCCATCCATAATAAAAAGTGACTCACACAGCTCTGAGGGGTCAATAAAGGCCTCCCTTTAATGAACAGATGATTTATTTATTTTATTTTTTTTTCTAAGAAAAATATCCATATTTAAAACATAATAATCACTTTTCTGTAGCTTGTGATAACAGTCATACATGGAAGCTGCTCAGAAGTGATGAACTTTGTTCCTTTGCTTCTATAAACAAGTGTTGGTTATTGCGAGATTTACCAGCACATGCACAATGCATACGTCCTATGTCATCCGTCTGGAACAGCTTCCATGTACAGCAGTGAGTGCGAGCTAGATTAAAATGATTGTTACATTTAAAATATGGATATTTTTCTTACAAAAAATGCATTGATTCACCACAGAAGGCCTTTATTAACCCCCTGAAGCCGTGTGAGGCACTTTTTTTATTATGGGTGGATGCGCCTTATTGGACTTGTTTTGGATTGAAGAATAGAAACACCCACCATTGCATTATAAAGCTTGAAGGAGCCTGAACAATTTTTAATAGAATTCCAGTTGCATTCATCTGAAAGAAGGAAGTCATACACACCTAGGATGCCTTGAGGGTGAGGAAATAATGGGCCAATTTTCATTTTTGGGTGAACTAACCCTTTAGTAAGTAATGTATGTTGTTTTATAAAGTAAAATACTTGAGTTACTGAAGTTGTGTCTATTAAATTATTAAATATTGTTATCTAAATTGTCTATTTGTCTTGATACCAAATTAAAAATACAGGTAAAACACCTGTAAATAATACAAAAAGAAAACCTTAATATTAACACAGTATATTGGGCCATAATCTTACAGACGTTTCTTAGACTGTGTTTATTTTGGGGCTGCCTGTTCAGCAGGCCAATAAAATAAAAATCACACCTGATGTTACTTCTAATTCATCACACTGTAAATATACGTCAAGAACACTGCATTGTGGGAAATTGTACTCCTCCCAGGGTGCTTGAACAATTTTCATCTTGTCCTCTGGGTATTCTATCCATTCTATGAAAATGTACATACTGTACTCAATATATTGCATTCTGCAAATATAGCTGGAGTAATATGTGCTATGCCATTGCAAACATTCCCAGAGAGAGGACAAAAACAAAGACAACAAGGAAGGGGGTGGGGAACGTAGTGGAAAAGGCAGAAAAAGCTGAGACATACAAGAGGTTGGGGAGAAAAGGTAAACAGTGTGAGACATACAAATCAGAGAAGAGTGAATGTGTGGCTCAAGGTCAGAGTGTCGTCCTGTTGTGGATATGTTTGCCAGGACACAATCTCCCGGGAGGCCAAAGGGGCGGACACAGGATCAGCAGGCAATGCTGGCAAGGTGTAGATAACAAACACGCGGTCAGGACGGGTCACCTGCAGGACAGAAAACCTCAAGAGAGGCTGAAGATTCTGTGTGGCTGTTGTTTGGGGTGTCCAGGGTTAGTCTCGCTGGCCACTCTGTGAATGTCGGTGTGTGTTTGTGTGTGTTCTCTCAGAGATATCCTCGTCTCAGCACTCAGATCCCTGCCCTATATCCGGTGACTGGAATGCAGCTCTATTAGGATCCCAACACCCAGTAGAGGGCAAAGATGGAGCCCATTAAACTGATGGCAAACTGGAGAAACTGAGAGAAACCAGTGTGTCTGACAGTCATGAGGTATACGGAAAGAAACTCATCTTTTATTCAAGTGTGTTGAGGCAGCTGGTGGTAGATGGCTTGCTTTAGGTGGTCAGCGTAACAAGGAGAAGTGTTGTTTACCTGTGAGCTCACTGAGGCTTTCAACACTGCAAACCATTGAGGAAGACTGAGAGGAAGACAGACAGACACTTTCCTTCCGATCATTTTCAGGCATTTATATTTGGACTGACTGATGATAGACACAAAGAGTTCAGCTTCTTAAGACAAGTTTTTTCATTGATTAGCTCTGTTCCAAAACCCTGTGAGCTTAATAGGGGTCTTAAGATGTGAAAAAGGTTCTTAAAATGCTACTTTCATGGTGCTAGGGAGAAAAGACAGACACACAGAGAGAGAGAAAGAAAGAAAGAGAGAGAGGGAAAATGTGTCACAGTCAAAAAAGTCTAGCAAATGATTATAGACACACATTTAAAAATATACATTATATATCTATTTATTTATTAGTTATTGCATTAAAAATCTAATTTAAACATTGACTTCAATATATTCTTTAACCTTTTTAATGATGAGTGTATTTTCAATTTCTGAATTAAATTACAGGAGACACAGGTAAAAAAAAAAAAATCAAACAGGACATGATATAATAAAATGGATGCAAACGGTCATGAAAGTATGTCAAGGTCAGTGTCACAGCGTCGTTTGCGGGAATGAGGAGTAGGGACGAGGAAATCAGGAAACACTGTTTATTTTTATAATCCATACAACAGAGCAGGAACAGAAGGGAATCCACACGCAAACAACTTACAAAGACATTGAAATACATGGCGTGACTTATAACAACCGACAAACCAATGGGTAACAGAACCAAACTTATATACACAGACTAATCAGATGAGGACAGGTGTGAACGATTAAACAATGACGTAATAAATTGAAGACAGAACAGGAAAGACCAAATAAGGGCATACATAGGGAAAAACCACAAAAACAGTCCACAGGGGTGTGACAGTCAGTAAGTCCTAAAATGACATTATAATATAATATCATATAATCTGACCTTTTTCATGACAAGGCAAGGTTAGTTCAGGTTGTCAGATGTCATGTGATGTGACTCCCTAATATTTTCGTATTAAAAAAACCTGCCTTTTGTATTTATTTTATTTTATTTTTTTATTATTATTATTTTGCCTTTAAAAGTACAGTTAAAGCATTTTTGATCAAGAGTGTGTACACTCACATTCAAAGTGTGATCACTATGTGATCAATATGTGATCACTTTTTACATGATGGTTATGCCACATGACATTTTTTGAGCAATATGAAGACAAAAAGGATTTTTAAGGCAGGTTTGGTGATTTGGTTCAAAAATAGGTTTTGTTATGTTAGTTGAAAGCCACTTCACATCCCAATAGCAATCACTAAGTTAAGGGGTCTAATTTAAATGTGATACAATCTAGGAAAACCCAACACATAGTGAAATGATATCTTTTTCAGGTGAAAGCTGCTTGGTTTAAGCCTTTTTTTTTTGTCCATAGCTTGAATGAAACCAAAGTTATGGCTATCTTAAGTTAGAGCTGATAGCAATGATTTTCAGGAATGGAATTTTGAGAACGGGTTTAAAGTGAGATGGGTTTCACTTTCAATTCACGGGTTTAACGAGAGTTGTATGTCAAGTCAAAAGTGCTTTACTGCATCATTACACAAATGGACTAACGTCTGTTTTCCATTGTTCATCATGGGCATAGTCTCTAAAAATTTTGATCACCCCTTTAATGTTTAGATAGCACGAATAATGCAGCCTACCTTGTAGTAAAAGCGAGCGCAGC
The DNA here is from genome assembly GCF_022985175.1 of Labeo rohita. Classification (NCBI taxonomy): domain Eukaryota; kingdom Metazoa; phylum Chordata; class Actinopteri; order Cypriniformes; family Cyprinidae; genus Labeo; species Labeo rohita. The sequence continues at coordinate 32,736,276 of NC_066886.1, read as the reverse complement.
GCAACTGTTTGCACACTGTGCTTAAAACAGACTGTCATCTGACTCCTCATCTTTAGTAACTTCATCATCCGATCCTTCATCTCTGGATGTGAAATAATCCATTATAACATCGTACAGGACACTGACATCACCAAGATTGAGCAGATTGAGGCGAGTAAGATTGTCCAAGTGAGCAGCTACAGTACTTCAGACTGCGTTTTTGCACTCCGCCATCTCACAATATTAAAAAAATAAGTAAATAAATAAAAAAAAACGTTGCATGGCGTAGTTTACACAGGACTGGTGGAGAATGCGTATTGATAGACCTTTATTAAACATATCACTTGGTTTATTTTGATAGATTAACTGTTTTTTTTGTGGTTTTAAGGGAAAGCACCTCAGTAGCACTTCTTAACATAAGAGAAAGACACATAATGTTGTTCCAAACATTATGATAGGCTGTCCTGCCTGCCTTTCAAAATATATATTTGCATACCTCTGTGCAGACACGATACGTCATCAGTGCATTTCGGCAAGAATGCAAGGCGCTATTATTGTAATATTATGTGCTTTGTACTGTAAAGTTTTCACTGAAACATGAAATGAAACATGAGGTTAGTCTCTGCTCTGCCTGAGTGAGTTCATGCATTTTGGAGGAGGTGTGGTTTTGCAAAGTGATTATGCAAGGAGGGTGTTGATCTTGCTTTCAAAGCTAGCTTGCTGTCGCTAGCCTTTCCGAAATTGCCTATACCCTACCTTTAACTTGTTTCACCATTGTTATTTAGAAGTAGTGTTACGGCTAGATAATTAGCAATAAACAACCAATCATGCCACTCATATTCACATGTTTTGGACCTTTATGGAAACTGTCTGTCATCCAAACAGTAGTTTCAGCATTTGAGGTGGAAGAAGGTCAGATAGTGATGGAAAACCCATCAACTGGAGTGAAAAAGAGAGTCATTCTTACCTTAATCGTCTGAAAGCTCCATTCAGGAAAAACGTGCAGTCTGCAATATATAATAGGCCTATAATGCTGCATAATGTAAACAGGTCACATGTTATGCCAATACAATCAATTACACTGACACCGCACATATGCAAATGAGAACATTAACCTGGGGTTTGGGAATGTACAGTGTGGTTACCCAGGTAACTTTGGGGTAAATTATGAGCAGTGCGAATGTGAATAAAGATAACCCTGGATTCAGTTTACCTGGGGTTTACAAAGATCCAGGGTTAACTACTGTATTTCAATTGCAAAAAAGAAGCACATTTCTAAGAAAACAGTATGTGTTTTAAACCAGATTTATAAAAAAAAAAAAAAAAAAAAGATTTTTCCATTTTCATCGTTGTGTACACTATTATGTGTCACTGACTTATACCTTACAATACAAGGTAGGCAGCTCACTGGGTTTTCTTAACGGAGCTACTGAAGAAATGTTTTATGGTTAAACTTCATCCATAAATGATACACAGAAATCTCAGTTGAGCTTCAAACGTGTGTGTTATTTATCCCTACAGCGTGTCTTTTTTAATATATCGGTTGTTTTTGTAACACTTCGAGCAGGAAGCTGACACCAGCAGTGGTTTGTCCTGAGGGGAGATTTCCTCTCTGCGGTTAATTCCTTCCCAGTGACACATGTTCCGTGATTAAGATGTTCCACTAAAAGTGTTCCACCCCAGAGGACACAAAGTGTTTCTGCTGGAGTGGAGCGGGCGGAACTGACAGAGGTCAATATAACATCTTCCACAGGTCTGTCGAAGGGTTTGTCGTAAGATACACAGCCCAACCACTGCTGAAATACACACACACCTCTCGTAACGCAGCGTTCCAGGGACAGAAAGTCACATGGCGGAGAGTGGTTTGCTCTGTCATTGATTTTGTAATGATTCGGTGGAGGAGTTGAAATGCGGAACATTGAAGTCAGTACAACGGTGCCAGGGTCCCTGTCTAATATTCCTACTGCAGTTCTCAGATCAGTGGTACCTCAGAGGTTAGGGACTGCTGTTTTTTCTTCTCTGAACACAAGTCCCTGGAAAAGATATGCTCATACTTCACGTTAGGCCATCTACAAGACAGAAATACCTGCATTTATACTGGAAACAGAGAGCAGAAGGAGGATGAGATGGACCACTTAAAAAATAATTAGGAAATGTAATAGGTATTTAAAGAAGAAGAAGTCTTTATCTATTTCTAAATAAATAATTTAAAAAAAAAATGCATTTTTCCCCCTAATTTGAGCTAAAGACCTTTTTGTTGTTGTTGTTATGTTGCGTCTTTGTGCTGGTGGTGAATCCAATGCGCTCTCACTCCCAATTCGTCACATACTGATGCTTGATCAGGATCCTTTGGTATCGCTTTTTGACGGTCAAGGTACCCCTTTAGCGTAACTTTTGTACGTGCAGGGTCCTCCATTGATTTCAGTTGTTTGCCTCAATTTAATGGTTTGCATGCATTTGTAAAAATATTAATAATTTTATATAAATGTATACTTTCACTGGAGCACCTAAAACCTAAATTTACCCACTTCTGAACAATATAAAACATGTGACAGGCAAATATATATACAGTCACAGATATTTATTGCAGAAACTGACTATAAACAAGCAGTATAAAAACATTACAAAGAAGTTGTGCTGCAACTGAAGCCATACGATATCTTTATGCAAAGAAGAAAGTAAAACATAAGGTTTTATCACTGAAAAGGATCCTGGTCTGTTAAAGCCGGGCTCACACTACAGGATTTTTGGCCCGATTTTGCCCCAATTTTGCCCTCCCGAGAATCGGAGCAAAAATCAGCCAAATGATGACGGGAATATGATTACATAAGTACTTTCATAACAGCCAATGCGCGATCGCAAAGCAGTTGCTGTACGGCCCGTTAGATAGTGGAGAAGGAGGAAAATGCTTTTTGAGTTTTTGTGGTAACACTCTCTAATGTGTCGAAAACGTACCACAACATGAGTGTAGAAAGCTGCTAGCATGCTAGCTAACATATGTAAACGTTTGTTGCTGAAATTATGATCTGCTGCGTGAGATCACGTGAGGCACTCCCTCCGGCATAATAATCCTAATAACATCTTGTAGTGTGTGATGCGCCACGTTTTTCAAATCTTGTACTGTGTGCATATTTAAGATTTGAGAGAAGATAATCTGCAAAGATTCTCCTTATGTGTGCGCTGCAACAAGATTTCATAATCTGTTAGGATTTTAAAACTTCTGTAGTGTGAGCCTGGCTTAACGCTCACATCTCATTCAAAAAGATACTCCTGAACATTAGCATGACGCAATCGGTCACGAGACACACGAGAGCCAATGGCATTTCACAACCAAGGCTGACGTAACGCTTCTTCTGGCGGGCAGCATTTTTTGAATTTATTTACGCACAAACTGAGCGTAAATAAACTGAGCTTTACAGCAGACATATTGCGTCTATTCCTCTCACAAATCAATCATTTTGCCTTGGAAGACTTGGAATATTAATACTTTTTGAATAAATTATGACTGTAGCTGTATCTGCTGGTTATATATTGTGTTTTATTGACAAATGGTAAGTTTAGAGGCAGGAGTTGGGTTACTTTCTTGTGACTACACTGAATCACACCCCAACATATATGCAATAATGGTAATATTATTACCCAATGTATAATTTAATCATGACGATAAAATTCCCAGTGCCTTTTGTGTCAGCATTATGATGCCAAGAATGGAGGACCCTGCACATTGAAAAATGACGCTAAAGGGGTACACTGTGCATCAGATAGTGACGCCAAAGGGTCCTGACCGAGCGTCAATATGTGACAAGTTGGGAGTGAGAATGTAACGCACACCCTCCCATGTCATATTGCTTTAATTTAGATCGTCATTGCATCATTTCAAAATATTAATCAAAAAAGCATGAGTGAGAACAAGCAAGTTCTAAAAACATAACTACTGTTGAAAAGTCATGTTTAGGTGTAATATAAGTTTGTCCTTTTTCTCAAATGAAAGCGGGCATATAACATACTATGCAAAGCCTCTCGCAGTCCTCAGGGTAATGTACTCTCGTCTCGCCTCTCTCCATGCATTAATTATTCAGCTTTATCATTAAACACACTTGATGTATGGTAATATTAAGTCTGTTCAAGTTTGAAAATATCAGAGTAATTATTCTTCTGAGTAATGTGTTGTTTGATTTTAAATGAGGGAATATGCCGCTCGTAGAGGTATGCTGTTGCATTTGTGTTAATAATGTGGGTCAGATGCAATCATTATTTCTGAAGGCCTGTAATAAACTCTAATGCATTCATTACACATCCAATAGAATGCTGTGTCCTGAATAATAGTCATGAATATAGGACACTGATGGCAGTAAAGCAAGTTTTAGGTGTCTGTCTCAGAAGGTGTCCATCTCCAGAGGGATTTTCTCAAGAGATGCTTTTTAGTTGCGGTTCTACTGGCTTTTCTCAAGGGATCCTAAGAGGGAACACATCACTTTGATCTGCTGACGTATAAAAATACATTCTAGAATATAACTTTTAGGCATAAAACACAGAAAGAAAGAAAGAAAGTAAGTAAGAAAGAAAGAAAGACATACTTTGACATTTTACCCTTCAAAGCTCCTCCTCTCACCATATACATCTGTACACACTCATCTTATTGACGGACTGTCAGAGAACACATGACCACTTTTACATATTCTGCTTTTAAAGCTGACTAGTGCATTTGGGAATTTGCATATTCAGACTCAATCTTCCAATCAGCATGTCCTTGGTCTCTCACAGAGGACATAGCAGGACTCCATATTCAGATGAGAGGACTTGTGTCATTTGCATAACCTGATCTAAATGTCACATGTCAGGGCCCAGGATTCACAGGGGAATTTTAGGGGATTTAATGGATTTATAGTAAATGATAAATATGGTGATTTGGACTCTCGGGGAGTTTTTAAATGCATTAGATGTTTCTTTTAGTGGCTTGGGCCCCTGTTAAATGAAAACATAGGTGATTGGATTCTTCCTTACAACATTTTTACTGGCAATGTAAATGACAAATACACTGCATATACTGCAAACACCACTCCATCTGTATGTTTGAGTCATTTTGGACTCACTAGTAACTGATAAATTACTAGTCCAACTGATAAATTACTTGTCCAACTGAACAAACTATTCTTAGTAAACCAACTTATTCATTAAAATAATTTCAGAATAATAATAATAATAAAACTCAATGATGAATTCATGAATCAGTCACCACTGCTTCCTGCACAAATGCGCTCTAGTTGTGTTGTATTAAGTGACTTCCACTTTAGACACAATATTGTCAGTGTTTACTGTTTTTGCCTGATTTAGTTAATGAAAATAGTTACAAAGATCACAGCAGAACAGTTGCACATCTCGGAGCAACACAGCTTTTTTTTTTTTTTTTTTTTTTTTTTTCGTGACAGGATGATTCAGCGTTTTGAATGAATTGAGTGAGTCAATAATTCAATAACCCACTTGCTTCTTTCTTAAATCTTGAATCATCCATCTGAATGAGTCGTTTAAATGAATGAATCAGTGACTCACTCATTGAGACAGTCACTTGCTGCCACCTATTAGCAGTTTAGCACTGGTGGTTTATCTTATGACATTCCCAAACTTTCAATAGCAATCCATCTTTATAACACAAATATATAAAAACTCACAGAGAGTGTAAAACAAAACAAAACAAAACAAAAAAATACAGCGATTGTGGGAGCTTGTCATGCAATATAGAATCCTTGCTGAGTTTCTGTTTGCCTTTACTAATAAAAAACAACTAATTTCATTCGGAATTTATTTGCATTAATTAGCATACGAGTATGGATATGGTCCATTTATTTACTGTGTAAAATCAAATTTCATGTGATTCTGGATTAAATCAATATGCCACTACATCCCTGTTAAATTTATTTAGCATTCAGTTAGACATGTTCAGTCTTCCTGAAAGCAGCATTTTATTTCAGATTTCTAGAAGAGTGCTTCTACTGCAGTAGGACAAAGAAAGGTCTCTAGCTCATTTGCTCAGTGTTCATGCCTCGCCAAATCGACAGATGGATTGTAATACATTTTTTATGCAACTAATAAATAACTAACATAGACATTTATCACATTATAATATTTTCATAAAGTGCTTCATATTGAGTGCATTTTACATGTACACAGATGTTCTAAGAATATTTAAGCCTTTTTTATCAAAGTAGGTTTCACTGACCACCCGGACCGTCCCGCTGAGCTTGCTTAAACACATGATCATTGTAGGCAATAGCCATGGGCAATGCTAGGATTGAGCTTCTGGGTCTTGAGCTTTGTCAACTTTGTCTTTACTGTTATGTAAGATAAAGCCATAACATACATGGCAATGTCATCATGACGTTATCAATATGCTGCAGTTTCTGCACGTAAGTGGAGGCTTGTTTAAACTACTCTACAGCATTCTGCAGATGACACAATAGAACTAAACCTGGTTATTGGCTTCATGGTTAAAGTTTTCCACCATCCAAAAGAAATAAGTGACTGACTTAAGGACATTTTTACAAACTTTAAGCATTTTAAGCAGGAGATTTGCAGCTTACTTTCCTTTATTAAGACACAATGGCATGACTCTTGCAAATTGTATTAAATACATCAGCTGTAAGAGAGGTCGGGATCATTGCAAGTAGTTTAATGTTTTTAATAATAATTATTATTATTATTATTAATAACAATAATTTATTATTGTTGTTGTTGTTGTTTTGTTGTTGTTAATAATAATTAACAACTGTTATTATTATTATTATTATTATTATTATTATTATTTTTGTATGATGCCTTTTACATTGTGTCTTCATTCATTGATCTATTTAAATTGCAAATTGAAAGGAATAATAAATGTAATAATTTAATATCACATTGTACTGTTGAAATATACATTATATAGTATGACAAAATGGGCATTTTTTGGGTAAAGTCTAGGATTAAAGGGTGTGGTTTTTTTTTTGTTTTTTTTGGCAGTGGTTTTTCCATGTGGAAATGTTCTTTGTCTTACCACCTTCTCAGTGAAATTTACTTGAGTAAAAGGTGTGACTGCTAACACCAGTTTCCCCTATTGTTTCTTAGAAACACTCATTGTAACACCCTGCTGGATAGTCTTTTGGTTACATATGTAGCTGTGTAACAGACTCGGTCTGTTACATATGTGTAACAGTGGCTGCCTATTACATCTACATAATTACAAACTGTAATTACAGGCTGTTCCATAACTTAGTTACATGGCAAGTAAGTTTTGTTTCATGTAAGTACAACGGCTACTACTAAGTACTTAATTAGATAATTACTCTGTATTATGACACCTTAAAATAAAGCGTTACCAAACACTCTAATAAATGACATAAAACCCAGTGTTCAATACCCATTGGACTCCAGCAAGTTTAAGTCAAATCTTTTTTTTTTTTTTTTTTGTACTTGAGTGTTCTCAACCCTAACCTAACCCTAACCCATACATACAGAAATAAAAGATCTCTGGGCATGTCTGGAATGGAAACTACATGAAAAAAAAAAAAAAAAAAAATGAAAACTGATCAGATGGTGATTTGGTGAGTGTTTCCTGGTAACACAATCATGAATAAAGCACCAGGCCACTTGCTGACCTTGTTAAATTACAGTCCTACATGTGTGACTCTTTCAGATTCGAAAATGAAACACTTATAAAAGATTAAGTGGTGCTGGGGACAATATATCTGTTATATACTAGTTTCTTTGAATGCTGGTGTTCAAAGCTTAGACTCTGGCAGAACAAAGCAACCAAACACCAACCTAAAATCATTTAAAGCTCAGCGAATTGCACCTATTTGTGGAAATGCTGTTTCCTGCAATCTATGGCAGCCCCTGAGCAGGTCTAATTAACGGCCTGAGATATCGACCACCGCTCCAGCCCAAGACAAATAACCCTGCATTTATCTCAAACCTATTTTACCTAATTAAAGCAACACCTCCATTGACTTTTACTCCTTGAACACTTTGAGTCTGATTGGGAAACTGGATTTATGAAAACCAGAGCAAGCCTGGAAGAGAGATTTTTAGTTAAGGAGAAAGCGAAACGCTCAAAGAAAGTAGACGTGACTTTTGAGGTCATGTTAGCGTATCCAGCTTCTCTCAAAAGAGTGCTATGCTGCAGACAACAGATTCATCATTGTTATCATCTGCAGGTTTCATCAGTAATTATCATTTTATTGGTCGTTGTGGGACAGTGTCTCTGTCTGACTCCTGCCATAATACAGCCGATTAACGTATAATTGAAAATATGTGTGTTATTGAGTGTTAGCTGTGTAGTGTAATTTGAAATCAATAAAAGTTTAATTAAAGGATGCATATTCATGGGAATTATTTGATCTAGACATATTTTCTTAGGGAAGGAGAGGGAAATGTAATGCAAAACCTAAGGCAGTGATCAGCAACTTTTTGTCATGAAGTGCAACTTTTAAGTTCATAAAAGTTTAATTGAAACATTTACACATTTAACAGTTGAAACTTGCTGATTTGTGTTCTATATATTGACCCCTAAATAGTTTTAAAAGACTATGTACTATGACTGTACAGTAGTTTAATTTTTATACTTTGAGTAGCTGTCAAACTTTCCACAACTCCTGTGCTCTCTGTTGTGCTTTAGTTTCTATCTATGTGACAGATAAACAGGCAAACTGAAGCGTAAGTCCTTTCATTTCCTGCCGCTAAGGTGACCCGCTCCGACCGAACCTCTGTGTCACGCGATCACGGTCTCAGCACTGATCCATCAGGAGAATATTCTGACAGTCCACCAGTGTGCGTGACCAGCCCGTGACAGAGAGATAGCAGCACATGGCACAGTTATTATGACATTTAAATTTAACACTGAAGCATAGAGGGAAAAGGAAATGACTGCTTGTATCACCCCTGGGCACACAGACAGGAAGAAGAAAACAGATACAAGCTCTGTTTGAAAAGCTAGTAAGCTGCCTTAGTCTCAAGTAGTCAGACTTTTACATTCCTGATTTCTAGTCTCAAGAGACCGTCTGTCCAACATGTTACATGTTAAGTGACCAGCCACAGTCCTTAAAAAATCTGCAATAGTAATACTACTAAAGTATAGACAGGGATTTTTTTTTTTTTTTTTTTAGTGTTCGTACAGAAAACACAAGGATAGTTTCCCCAGAAAATGAAGTGCAGGCATCAGTTACTCATCCTCATATTGTTCCAAACCTTTTTGACTTTCTTTCTTTTGTAAAACATACAATAAGATATCTTGAAGAAAGTTTTAACTGTCCAAACAGTGCTAATGTGCAATGATACAGACTCATGCTAAGGTATACAAAATACTGTCTAACTGTTTATAAATGCTTCAAATATATACCGGGGACATTTTTCTCTGAAGAGGCAAGGGAGGCACTGTCTCCTCAAAATATTGGATAAAAAAAGTTTGTAGTACAAAAATAAAACAATGCTAATATTTCAAAATCTAACACTGTATAAAACACTAATTGTTCCAAAAAAACATTGTCCAACAGTGACACCAGCAAGTAAAGTTACAGCGGGAGCCTGCGTCTCTCTCGCCTTCCCTGAGCCCACTGAGTTTTAACAAACCCCCTAAAGTGTGCCATGAGTTTTTGGGGTGTAATTGAGAATGAATGGGGGAAAGTCACATGAGAGGAGGCAATCCTTCATCGGGATATGACTGGTTATGATCGACTGTGATTTGTGGGAGATTTTAGTAAGTAATCAGCTTGGTGAAATTTAAAGTAATTGGTTTATGCGATAAATGTATGATAAATCTTGTGTTCGTGGGCGTTCGCAAATCAGTCTAAATAAACAACTAATTTAACAAAGTAAGTAAACAACTCACACACTTAGATATGACCACTTTGTTATGTCAAATTAAGACTTGAAATGGCCTGAAAGCATGATCTGTGTGAGTTTTTAGTGAGTAATCAGCTTGGTGAATTTTAAAGTAAATCTGTGTCTTTGACCAGTACATTGACATTTGATGACTAATGACTCAAAAATGTAAAAAATAATTGAAAAGAATAGCTGAACATAAGTGTACAAATAAAATATATTATTTAAATTGTTACTGCCTTGAATTATTATTTTGGAATAAATGTAAAATGAATAAAAATACTAACTAAATGAGATTCATATTGGCTCTCTTAATAAATAGATTATTGATTACATTGTTAATGCAAAAATGTAAAATAGAATTGTTCTTTCTTTCTTTCTTTCTTTCTTTCTTTTCTTTCTCTCTTTTTCTGTGTAATTAATGTTTATTTAACCAAGAAAATGTGACTAGGACATGATTTTACATCGGATTTCAAAACAAAACAAAACAAAACTTTTAACATGAGATTTCAAATGAAAAAGAAAGATTTAAAAAAATAAAAATAAATAAATAAATAATAATAATAAATAAAAAATAAAAATAAAAAAATTAATATCCACCCCTAACCCTAAACATAATCATTAAGTTTAAGTGTAAGTGTATTGTATGAAAACAATCGTAGAAATGTGATTGTACAAATTCATACCAATACTTAAGAACTGTTATGAGATTGTGTTGGTCATACTGATAAAGACCTTTCCACTGAATTTGGTCTCCCTTCCAATAAAAGCATTAGAGCATGGAACAACAAGAAGGTCACGGGTTCAATTGCCAAGGAAAGCATAAATTGATAAAATACATACCTTGAAGCTGCTTTGGATAAAAGCATCTGCCAAATATGTTAGTGTGACAGGGTTTCATTCAGGACTTTTTGTGGTCTGCTCTTACTTCTCTCAAAAAAAAGAATAAAGTAACAGTCAAAACCCACAGTAAATTACTTACTTCCGTAGTAAACATTTTTGGAATGCTTCACAGATGGTGATTCTGTCTAACATTTAAACAGCCTCAGATTCTGACAACGCAGCTTATTCCTGTTTGCAGTGTGTAATTAGCGGCATGTTTCGTGGCTAAACGTGGGCAGTAGTGAGTCACTCTGACAGGAGTACCGAGAAATGGAAATCACTACACACTAAAAACAAGAGAGACCATGAGGAATGCACAGGAGGGACTGGGGGGTGCACAGCAGTGCCCACGACACCGAAAACACCAGCTGCAGCTGCCAGTGGCCCCTCTGTGCCCAGGAAGAGCTCCTCTGCCTGGAAGCGCTTTGACTGACAGCTGGGTCAAGAACACCCACGGTCAAATCACACGCTTTTCTCTCCCTAGATTTTACACATCACTACAAGACTTCAAGGTGATGTCATTTTTACTGTTAAAATACTTTCCTGTGTTTTACTTTCATATGTAAAGACAATTATAAGTAAGCTTTGCATACTACCCTTGATCGTAAACACTATAACTCTGTCTGTGTTGGCTAAATTAATTCCATATGTGATGGGAGGGGCAATCATTTTGTCTAATCAATGGCAAACAGGGTGAGTGTTCTGGAAACTTTTTCTGGAAATTTTTCAAAAGTGGTCATTAAAGGGATAATCTACCCAAAAATGGAAACTTCGTCATGATTTACTAATCCTCACGTCATTCCAAAACATTGTGACTTTCTTCTGTGGAACACAACAGACGGTTCATACAGCGGACATCCATAGGCACCACAACTGTTTGGTCACTAACATTCTTCAAAATACACTCATTTGTATTCTGCAGAAGAAGGAAATTTACATTCGGAATGACATGCGGCTGGGTAAATGATAACGGAATTTCCCTTTTTTATTGAACGATTCCTTTAATGTTGCAAATCTGCTTGATTACAGGATCTTGAAGTGTCGCAGACAGCATCATGGAAACCCTTACGAAAAAGAAGTTTATTCAAGTGTGCTATTAGTATACTTCTTTTAAACTAAACACAGAAATGTATACTTTCAGTTTACTTCCATGCGCTTCTCAGAAATGTGCTGTACTTCTCAGAAAGATACTTAAAATTACATTTAAGTATACTGGACTTATAAAAAATCACTATTACATATCTACTGTACAGAATTTCCAAAACACAAGCGAAGAAAAAAACAAAACAACAGATGCTCCCACATGTAATTTAACACAATCATCAGACATAAAACAGCATCAAAACTGTGTAACGTTGTAAAGTTCACTTATGAGCATACTTGCAGTATAAAACTACTAAACTAGTAGTTTACTGAGACTATACTTCAAAGTGTACTAAAACTGCTACAAGTACTTAATTAGTAAACTATCAGTATACCTATAAGTTCACTTTTAGTATAGCTGCAGTACAAACTAAAATTATAGATGTAAACATGTTGTGTTTACTAATGTTATACTTAAAGCATACTTAACAGTATACTTTTATAAACTAGAAAGTGGGCCAATTTAGTCCCGAGGAGTATTGAAATAGTACACTTACAAGTACACTGATATTTATATACTTACTACATGAAGTATACTTAAAAATAGACTTGAATTTTACTTAAGTATACTTAATAAAATAAACTTGAAGTATACTATTTTTTGGTAAGGGAAGGATTAGTGTCACAGAAGTTCACAATAAGCAGTAAAATAACGAAAGCAAACTGTGAAAAATGTACACTATTTTCAATAAACTGTTTCTCTCTCTCTTTATGTCATGATATGCTTTTGGCATTTGTCATACAGCTTGATATATTGTCCATCTTGATTGGATTTTCACCCCAGCACAGACTACATAATGATATGTCATGCAAATTCTCTGCTAATGGCTGTGCTTCAAAAGGTCAGCGGCTAATTGGGTCAAAGTTGAGACATTGGGGAACATTCTGGCAAGGCTTTTCTGAAGACAAGAGGAGAGATTACATCTTGGAAGCTCCTCTCCTCTAATGATCACAAATATCCATCTCAGTAGTCCATACAGTAGTCCAGCCTGGTCTCATTGTTTATACTCACTAAAAAATGTTGGGTTAAAAATAACCCAACTAGTAACCCAACTATGGGTTGGTATAGCACCTTCCCATCTATGGGTTATTTTAACCCAATGAATTGGGTTAAAATCCAGTTGGGTTAAAAGTAATCCAACAGTTGGGTTAATTATTTTGATTAATTTACATCAGTTTTTTTTTCTTTCTTTTTTTATTAATTAATTTATTTTTTAAATAAAATTACTTAATAAAAATACATTATAACACTACTCTGTATTCAAACACATATTTTATTTAAATATGCAAATAAAATTTTTTTAACAAATATATTTTAAAATGTAATACAGTTTTAGAGTAAGTACAATAAATTCACACTGCAAATGTTTACAAAATAAGTGTACAAGAATGTTTAAATATATTACATTTAAAACACAAATATGCACATACAACTGACATATTTTCAAGATGTACACTGAATTCAAAACCAACAAATGTGTATGAATTCATATTCATTTATATCAACACATACACAAATGTGCACAAATGAAGCAAACATAACATACAAACCTTTATCAATAAAACCAAAAATAAAAAAATCATACAAGTAACAATAATAATAAAACAAAACAAATCTGCTGGCTGCTGGACTTACTGATAATCGGTAACATAAAAAGTTTTTACTAATCTCCAAATACAAAGGAAGAGGTAATGTGTTGAAAGAACTGGAACATTAAAGACTGTGCTGCAGATGGGTGCAGAGGAGCTTTGGGTAGTTGATGTCATACATGTAGAAATGTTTGAAACACAGATCCACTGCTTGTAGTAAGGTCTTCTGCTTCATTGCTTCACCGCTGAAAATGCTCAAAACCTGGGAGGAGTTGTTGGAATTAGTGCAGCAATCCGGTGTCATCCAGTAGCATAAAACTTCCTTCATTCACTCCTTCCTCTGTGATAAGATGAAGCAGAAGAAGACACATTTTACAGATAAACTAGAAAACTTTTTTTTTTTATAATTGTTGGAACACCTACACTACTAATCAAAAGTTTTTAAACAGTAAGATTTTTTTAAAGAATTCTTTTCTACTCACTAAACCTGCATTTATTTGATCCAAAATACAGTAAATTTAAAATATTTTTACTATTTTAAATAACTGCTTTCTATTTTAATACATTTTAAAATAATAGTAATTGTCCAGTGTTTTCAAAGCTCAATTTTCAGCATCATTACTTATATTTCAGTGTCACATGAACCTTCAGAAATCATTCTAATATACTGATTTGCTACTCAAATAACACATTATTATTATTACTGAAAACACCTGAGTAGAATTTTTTCAGGTTTCTCTGGTGAATAGAATGTTCAGAAGAACAGCATTATCTGAAATAGATATATTTTGTAACATAAATGTCTTTATCATCACTTTTGATCAATTTAAAGCATCCAAATGATACCTAAATAAATAAATAAATAAATACTGCCTCCAAGCTTTTGAATGTTACTAAAGCTTTTTTATTTTAGATAAATGCTGATCTTTGAATCTTTTTATTTATCAAAGAATCCTAAAAAAAAAAACTAAACTGTTTTAAATATTGATAATAATAATAAAAATAATATATTTTAAAAAAAATCTTAAGCAGCAAATCAGCATATTAGAATGATTTCTTAAAGATCATTTGACACTGAAGACTGGAGTAATGAAAATTAAGCTTTGATCACATTAAAAAACATTGAAAATTTTGCTGTTCAAAAACTTTTGACTGGTAGTGTATATGGATCACTGATCTAAATAGTTTACTTACCTTGAAATATTTCAGTTAATTGGCATGTGGATGTTTAATGTATGAGATTCCACTGTTGTAGTTTTTCCTTCACTGAAGAACCCAATGTCTAAAAATAAGTATAAACACATTTAGTACACATTTAAAAAACATGCAAATCTGTCATAGCTTTATAAGAGAAATGGCTGTAGTTAGAGGCGATTCTAATATATGCATAACAATATTCAATGTAAATAAACCATAAAAACACATTTAGTGTTATTACAATTACTGCTCGCTTTCCAAACAACTGACGCTTGCCCTGTTTTGAGCAGCAGGTGTCGCCGTTGTGTCACGAACGATTGGAAGCAGTGAATCATTTTGCGAAGTGATTCGTTTAATTGATTCGAAACTTTGAAAAGGTTCGTTTCTCCCATCACGTCTTTCTTTCGGGAAAATCAGATTATTTTTAGACTTTTCTAAACAGAGAATTACAGAATTTAAGCACATCTCTCTGAGCTGCCGCTGATACTGGACCGAAGTTTAATGGTCTGTGCGGAACGGTTTAAATTAACATTTAGCATTAGCTATTTCCCATAATGTAAAATGTGATAATCATTAGTGCGACCAAACAAACTGTAGTCAGAATATTACGTATACTTTATTACTGCTAGTGGCCTAACTGGGACAGCTAAGTTAACGTTAACGTTAAAGTTATTCGTTTACAATGGAGCTCATTCTCCGCAGTTACGTTAAAATACACTGACTAAAGGAAACTACAAGTTTGTTAAAAAACAAACATACAACAACAAAAGTTCAGTTTTGAAGTGCATTTCACGTTCTTCTTATAAGTATAATGTAATAAGAGTTATCAAAACCCTGTTACTCACCTCACACTGATGCGGCAGCAGCTTCTTCTGTCGTCAGTCACTGTCGACCGTTAAAATTTGAACTGTCGCCGCGGGAACCAATTAAACCCAACGCTGGGTTATTATTGAAAACAACCCAACGATGTTTAAAAAAATACCCCAACGTTTTAGAAAATAACCCAACATAGTGACCCAATATGTGTAACCCCTCTATTGGGTTAAAAAAATAACCCATCTACTTTTACTGTGTACGTAGGTATTTATATGTAACGTTTAGAGGCACAAAACGTACATTTTTGTATGTTTTTGTTGATGCTAAAACATACAATTTAGACAGTTAAAGGGTTAAAAGATTGCAGAAATGTTATTCATTTTAAGAGTTTAAAGTGTAGTCTTGTTTAACATTATGTAGGCCTATTCTTGGAAATGAGCAGGCAGCAGAAATCACTCAGAACAGAACTTAATGTTATCATTTCATATCGAGTAAATGATTAAACAATTTAATAATGCAATTAAAAACATAAGGCCATTGACATAACAACTAAAAACAAGAATATTCATAAGAACTCATAAGAAAGTTTTTAGGTGTCATCAATGTGTTAGTATTGTACATTTAAATGCTGAAAATACATAAGTATTTGTACGTTTAGATGCTGTAAAAATGTCAGTACTGTACATTTTAGTATTTGGGAAAAAAGTAAATGTACGTTTTGTAGAACCACATTTTACATAAAATACATACGCATTATCATGAAATCATGTTGGCTGCGTCTGAAAGCTCTAAAATGCTGCCTTCGGAGGCAGCATTCCAAGGCAGGAAGGCATCAAGGTACGTCTGAATCCAAATTCTACTTCACTTCCTGTCTCCGGAGGTACCTTCTTCTGATCGAATTTTGAAGGCAGCATAGATGTATCCTTTGCTGCCTTCGATTTCCCACAATCCTGTGCATGTACGTCATATAGGCTATATAAATAAAGATATTCTGGTGAAATTAAACTTGTTTCTTTATATAATAGATGAGATCTTAACCATGATATACTTTATGAATAGTAATAGTGTAAAAACATAATAAATAATATAGTTTGTAATAATAGTATTTTATAAAAATGTTAAAAGGGTTCAAATGAGTAGTGAATAAGAATAATATTTACAATATACTACCAAAAATAACGAAACAGCCACTAATAACAATGACCTGTTCTGCAGTAATACTTGCAACAATGCCTTTATTTTTTAAGCAAAAAATACCATTCTTTGCCATCTTTTCTGACGCACAGTCCTTCAATGACAATGACATTGAGGTCTTTATGTATTATTAAACCATTTATACATAACTGTTGAAGATCATTTTTTACAAAATGTACAACTTAACCGTTAGGTAACCTAGCAACGACTTTCCTTCGAAAGTCACTGCCTGATAGGGCAACGAGGCAGCAAGTCAGCTGACTAGGCTTTCGGACGCAGCCGTTGAGTAGTCAGTAATGGTTATAGAAGAACTAATGTTTGGTATAACATCATAATAGATATGCTATAATCAGCAATTACAAAGTAATGAACATATTGGACTCATACCTCCTTGTTAGAATTTAAATGCATATTTATTGATCAGGGCTGTAGATTATTACAGGCACTAAATGCAAAAATAGTAATCTAAATGTGCATAATGCAGAAGCATTCATGTGTTTTAAACACTCTGTGTTGTCAGATATGATCTGATGTAAGCTACTCACTAAAAAATGTTGGGTTAAAAATAACCCAACTAGTAACCCAACTATGGGTTGGTATAGCACCTTCCCATCTATGGGTTATTTTAACCCAATGAATTGGGTTAAAATCCAGTTGGGTTAAAAGTAATCCAACAGTTGGGTTAATTATTTTGATTAATTTACATCAGTTTTTTTTTCTTTCTTTTTTTATTAATTAATTTATTTTTTAAATAAAATTACTTAATAAAAATACATTATATCTGTAACGAGGTGAATGAGACGAGATGCGAGCGGATCCATATGCGAGCTTTTATTAAAGGGACGTGACAAAGACATGGTCAGGCAGACAGGGTAAATCAATGGCAGACAGGTGTATGGACGGCGAGACAAGAATAATCCTTAAACAGGCGAGGGTCAAATCAGCGGCGAACGTTATCCGAGAGGGGCTAGGCAAGAGAGTGGTCAGACAAGCGAGAGATCAAAACAACGAGGTAAACAAGGAAACTAGACACGGGGAAAACTAGGAGAAACGCTTTGTAAGAATGAGAAACAATTCAATACTCGGCGAGGAGTGACAGGAAGACCGGGGTATTTATACAGTCTCTGATTGGACGGGGGGGAAGTGCAATGGCTGATGGGGAGTGTAGTCCGGGGTGTAGTGTGGCAGTCCGTGCGTTACAAAAACGCAAGAGCGACGTCTGGTGGTGAGCGGTCCGCAGCTCACTGACCAGATCATAACATAGCCCCCCCCCAAAGAGCGGCTTCCAGACGCTCCAAACAAACCACAGTCCAAGGGAGCGGTGGGGCGGGGGTTAGACAGAGCAAGGGCCGGAGGGCCAGGTCCCTGCGGAGGACCCGGTGATTGAGGCAGGACCGGCAGAGCAGGAACCCTCCAGGGCGGAGCCGGAGGCGGGACGGGCGACACAAGAGCCCTCCAGGGTGGAGCCGGAGGCGGGACGGGCGACACAAGAGCCCTCCAGGGTGGAGCCGGAGGCAGAGCGTGAGGCGCAGGCACCCTCCAGGGCGGAGCCGGAGGCAGAGCAGGAAGCAGAGCAGAAGGCGCAGGAGCCCTCCAGGGCGGAGCCGGAGGCAGAGCAGGGGGTGCAGGAGCCCTCCAGGGCGGAGCCGGAGGCGCAGGAGCCCTCCAGGGCGGAGCCGGAGGGAGAGCAGGAGGCGCAGGAGCCCTCCAGGGCGGAACCGGAGGCGGGACAGGCGACGCCCGAGCCCTCCGAGGCGGAACAGGAGGCGGGGCGATCCTCCAGGGCGGAACAGGAGGCGCAGCGGCCCTCCGGGGCGGAACAGGAGGCGCAGCGGCCCTCCGGGGCGGAACAGGACCCCGCTTTACGATCTGGGACCTGGGGAAAGCAGAGACAGAGGAGACAAACAGAGAAGGGAGAGAAGCAGAGAGCTTGTAGGGGGACGCCACCTCCAAGGGAGGATCCACAGCCATGGCTGACACCTCTGGAGGTATTGGCGCGGCTTCTCCGACCAAGTGGCACTCTGGAACAGGCTTGTGACCAGGCGAAAACTCTGGAGCTGGCTTGTGACCCAGCGGGAGCTCTGGAGCAGGCTTGTGACCGGACGGGAGCTCTGGAGCAGGCTTGTGACCGGACGGGAGCTCTGGAGCAGGCTTGTGACCGGACGGGAGCTCTGGAGCAGGCTTGTGACCGGACGGGAGCTCTGGAGCAGGCTTGTGACCAGACGGGAGCTGGGGCGGAGCAGGAAACCGCGTTATGGCCTGGGACCTGGAAACAGCAGAGACAGGGGAGGTAGAGAGAATATGGGGAGAGGCAGAGAGTCTGTAGGGGGACGCCGCCTCCACGGAAGGATCCACAGCCGAAGCTGACACCTCAGGAGGCATTGGCGCGGCCTCTCCGACTGGCGGGGGCTCTGGAGTAGGCTTGTGCTTGGACAGGAGTTCTGGAGCAGGCTTGGGAGCAGACGTGACCCCAGAAGCACAATGTGCAGCCCACACACACCAGATGGCAATAGCCATTAAGGGTAGAGCAGCAGCGGGAGGTTGTGGTGGGTCCAGGGCGCTGGCTATCCCGATAGGCTGTGGTCTTGGGATGTCAGACGAGATGTGACTTGACTTGGGGTCTGGTGTGACTTGACTTGGGGACTGGGCATGACCTGACTCTGGGCCGTCAGACGGGTCATGGTAAGGCTCTGGGTGGCCAGACGAGACGTGGCTTGAGTCTGGGCCGTCAGGCGGGGCGTGGCTTGAGTCTGGGCCGTCAGGCGGGGCGTGGCTTGAGTCTGGGCCGTCAGGCGGGGCGTGGCTTGAGTCTGGGCCGTCAGGCGGGGCGTGGCTTGAGTCTGGGCCGTCAGGCGGGGCGTGGCTTGAGTCTGGGCCGTCAGGCGGGGCGTGGCTTGAGTCTGGGCCGTCAGGCGGGGCGTGGCTTGAGTCTGGGCCGTCAGGCGGGGCGTGGCTTGAGTCTGGGCCGTCAGGCGGGGCGTGGCTTGACTCTGGAACAGCCGCCTTGACATTGCTCGACTTGGAAGCTTGACTGGACTTGGAAGCTTGACTGGACTTGGAAGCTTGACTGGACTTGGGAGCTTGACTGGACTTGGGAGCTTGACTGGACTTGGGAGCTTGACTGGACTTGGGAGCTTGAC
Source organism: Labeo rohita (assembly GCF_022985175.1). Taxonomy (NCBI): domain Eukaryota; kingdom Metazoa; phylum Chordata; class Actinopteri; order Cypriniformes; family Cyprinidae; genus Labeo; species Labeo rohita. The sequence goes on along the minus strand of NC_066886.1, from coordinate 32,716,483 downwards.
TGGACTTGGGAGCTTGACTGGACGCTGAAGCTTGACGGGACGCTGAAGCTTGACGGGACGCTGAAGCTTGACGGGGGCGCTGAAGCTTGACTGGAGACGGAAGCTGCATTATGACAGGACCTGACAACTAGGCTTGACTCACGAGGATCTGCAGAGGCCTGGCTTGCTTCAGGAATAACAGCTGTAACGTGACTTGGCTCAGGGACGACAGCTGTGACGTGACTTGGCTCAGGGACGACAGCTGTAACGTGACTTAACTCATGAGGAACAGCTGTGACTTGGCTTGACTCGTGGAGAACAAGAGCTTTGGTTTGACTTGACTCTGTTGTTTGACCGGACTTGGAAGCTTGACTTGACCCTGGGGTAGCAGCCGTGACGTGAAGGAGCGCCATTTTAGCTGCCCGTACAGCCATCAGGGGTGAATCCAGCACATGTGCCATCATGATAGGCCGCGATCTTGGGATGTCAGGCGGGACGTGACTTGACTCAGGAACCACGGCTGTGACTTTGCTTGACTCGGGAACCGCTTCAGGGAGGGCGGCCATGATGGGTGTAGACTCAGGAGCAGAAGACATGGCGTGAACAGGCTGTGACTTGACGGAGATGTCCTGAGCAGGCTGTGGTTTGGCTGACGTGGCGTTAGCGGGCGCCGGCCTGACTGACGGGGCTTTAGCGGGCGGAGGCTTTGGCGTGGCAGCCATTTTGTGCAGTGGCTCTGGCGTGGCAGCCATCTTGTGCAGTGGCTCAGGAAAGGTGGCTGTAACTTGACATGACGCAGGAAACACGGTTGCAATCTGACTTGACTTGGAAACTTGACTTGACTCAGGGAATGTAACTGTACCTTTAAATGGCTCTTGAGTGGCAGCTGTGACATGAAGGAGCTCTGTTTTCGCCTCCATCTTGTGAACGGGCTCTGCAGTCACCGCCATTGTGTGGACGCGTTCCGACGCGGCCGCCATTTTGTGAACGGGCACCGCTGTCGCCGCTACAGCGTTAACGCGCTCCGGCGCGGCCGCCATCTTGTGCGCGGGCTCTGCTGACGCCGCCATAGCATGAGCGCGCTCCGACACGGCCGCCATTTCTCGAGCGATCCAGGCGGCAAACTTGTTTGTGGCGTCGTGATCCGGCAAGACCGCTAGTTTGCGAGTGGGACGCGCGGTCGCCATTTCCGCGTTGTCGCGTTCCCTCTCCGCGACCCCCACAGTGCACAGCGAACCCACACACAATAATGCAAAGTTCAGGAACGCCTCCAACGACGAGCGCGGACCCTGGCGTCTCAGTCGCGCACGGAGGGGCTGGTTCACGCCGTCACAAAACACCTCAATCTTTATACAGTCCGGGAGAGTGGAATAATTCGAAATTGCAATAAACTCACGGATATACTGTTCGAGTGTGTGTGTCTTCTGTTTGATCCGGGAGAGAATTCTGTCTGTGTCCGTATCGGCTGATTGTCCGGGGTGAAGCTGCTGGATCCTGTGTTGGCCGAGTATTCTGTAACGAGGTGAATGAGACGAGATGCGAGCGGATCCATATGCGAGCTTTTATTAAAGGGACGTGACAAAGACATGGTCAGGCAGACAGGGTAAATCAATGGCAGACAGGTGTATGGACGGCGAGACAAGAATAATCCTTAAACAGGCGAGGGTCAAATCAGCGGCGAACGTTATCCGAGAGGGGCTAGGCAAGAGAGTGGTCAGACAAGCGAGAGATCAAAACAACGAGGTAAACAAGGAAACTAGACACGGGGAAAACTAGGAGAAACGCTTTGTAAGAATGAGAAACAATTCAATACTCGGCGAGGAGTGACAGGAAGACCGGGGTATTTATACAGTCTCTGATTGGACGGGGGGGAAGTGCAATGGCTGATGGGGAGTGTAGTCCGGGGTGTAGTGTGGCAGTCCGTGCGTTACAAAAACGCAAGAGCGACGTCTGGTGGTGAGCGGTCCGCAGCTCACTGACCAGATCATAACAATAACACTACTCTGTATTCAAACACATATTTTATTTAAATATGCAAATAAAATTTTTTTAACAAATATATTTTAAAATGTAATACAGTTTTAGAGTAAGTACAATAAATTCACACTGCAAATGTTTACAAAATAAGTGTACAAGAATGTTTAAATATATTACATTTAAAACACAAATATGCACATACAACTGACATATTTTCAAGATGTACACTGAATTCAAAACCAACAAATGTGTATGAATTCATATTCATTTATATCAACACATACACAAATGTGCACAAATGAAGCAAACATAACATACAAACCTTTATCAATAAAACCAAAAATAAAAAAATCATACAAGTAACAATAATAATAAAACAAAACAAATCTGCTGGCTGCTGGACTTACTGATAATCGGTAACATAAAAAGTTTTTACTAATCTCCAAATACAAAGGAAGAGGTAATGTGTTGAAAGAACTGGAACATTAAAGACTGTGCTGCAGATGGGTGCAGAGGAGCTTTGGGTAGTTGATGTCATACATGTAGAAATGTTTGAAACACAGATCCACTGCTTGTAGTAAGGTCTTCTGCTTCATTGCTTCACCGCTGAAAATGCTCAAAACCTGGGAGGAGTTGTTGGAATTAGTGCAGCAATCCGGTGTCATCCAGTAGCATAAAACTTCCTTCATTCACTCCTTCCTCTGTGATAAGATGAAGCAGAAGAAGACACATTTTACAGATAAACTAGAAAACTTTTTTTTATAATTGTTGGAACACCTACACTACTAATCAAAAGTTTTTAAACAGTAAGATTTTTTTTAAAGAATTCTTTTCTACTCACTAAACCTGCATTTATTTGATCCAAAATACAGTAAATTTAAAATATTTTTACTATTTTAAATAACTGCTTTCTATTTTAATACATTTTAAAATAATAGTAATTGTCCAGTGTTTTCAAAGCTCAATTTTCAGCATCATTACTTATATTTCAGTGTCACATGAACCTTCAGAAATCATTCTAATATACTGATTTGCTACTCAAATAACACATTATTATTATTACTGAAAACACCTGAGTAGAATTTTTTCAGGTTTCTCTGGTGAATAGAATGTTCAGAAGAACAGCATTATCTGAAATAGATATATTTTGTAACATAAATGTCTTTATCATCACTTTTGATCAATTTAAAGCATCCAAATGATACCTAAATAAATAAATAAATAAATACTGCCTCCAAGCTTTTGAATGTTACTAAAGCTTTTTTATTTTAGATAAATGCTGATCTTTGAATCTTTTTATTTAGCAAAGAATCCTGAAAAAAAAAAAACTAAACTGTTTTAAATATTGATAATAATAATAAAAATAATATATTTAAAAAAAATCTTAAGCAGCAAATCAGCATATTAGAATGATTTCTTAAAGATCATTTGACACTGAAGACTGGAGTAATGAAAATTAAGCTTTGATCACATTAAAAAACATTGAAAATTTTGCTGTTCAAAAACTTTTGACTGGTAGTGTATATGGATCACTGATCTAAATAGTTTACTTACCTTGAAATATTTCAGTTAATTGGCATGTGGATGTTTAATGTATGAGATTCCACTGTTGTAGTTTTTCCTTCACTGAAGAACCCAATGTCTAAAAATAAGTATAAACACATTTAGTACACATTTAAAAAACATGCAAATCTGTCATAGCTTTATAAGAGAAATGGCTGTAGTTAGAGGCGATTCTAATATATGCATAACAATATTCAATGTAAATAAACCATAAAAACACATTTAGTGTTATTACAATTACTGCTCGCTTTCCAAACAACTGACGCTTGCCCTGTTTTGAGCAGCAGGTGTCGCCGTTGTGTCACGAACGATTGGAAGCAGTGAATCATTTTGCGAAGTGATTCGTTTAATTGATTCGAAACTTTGAAAAGGTTCGTTTCTCCCATCACGTCTTTCTTTCGGGAAAATCAGATTATTTTTAGACTTTTCTAAACAGAGAATTACAGAATTTAAGCACATCTCTCTGAGCTGCCGCTGATACTGGACCGAAGTTTAATGGTCTGTGCGGAACGGTTTAAATTAACATTTAGCATTAGCTATTTCCCATAATGTAAAATGTGATAATCATTAGTGCGACCAAACAAACTGTAGTCAGAATATTACGTATACTTTATTACTGCTAGTGGCCTAACTGGGACAGCTAAGTTAACGTTAACGTTAAAGTTATTCGTTTACAATGGAGCTCATTCTCCGCAGTTACGTTAAAATACACTGACTAAAGGAAACTACAAGTTTGTTAAAAAACAAACATACAACAACAAAAGTTCAGTTTTGAAGTGCATTTCACGTTCTTCTTATAAGTATAATGTAATAAGAGTTATCAAAACCCTGTTACTCACCTCACACTGATGCGGCAGCAGCTTCTTCTGTCGTCAGTCACTGTCGACCGTTAAAATTTGAACTGTCGCCGCGGGAACCAATTAAACCCAACGCTGGGTTATTATTGAAAACAACCCAACGATGTTTAAAAAAATACCCCAACGTTTTAGAAAATAACCCAACATAGTGACCCAATATGTGTAACCCCTCTATTGGGTTAAAAAAATAACCCATCTACTTTTACTGTGTATGAATATTTATATGAGTGAGAACAGGAAACTTCTGCAAAGTGAAGGTTCTCACAAACAGAGATACACACATGCATATAAACCATCACATTGTTAATTTTCCTAAATACAAAACAACACCATGAAGCGATTACAATAATTCTCTCATGTTTTACTTTGAAGGTTATTTCCCTCCTCCCCCCAGTGGTCTGATCATTTCTGTTTAGCTTAATTATTCTGCAGGAAGAGTCTGTATACACTCTTTAATTTCCAAAAACCACATATAAGGGAACGACAAACATAGAGGCCATGTGCGTGTATGTGTTTCTGGAGTGTTCTAGTTTTGTGTTTTTTTTAACCCCCACCCCATTAACCTAGAGACACACAAAAGAAATAACAATGTTATCCCTCCTAACAGAATGGAAAACACAGGCGCTTTAATCATAGTACTCCACCAAGAAAGCTGCAGGTGACTATTTCAATCTCTAATCTTCAGATCAGAGGAGAAATAAACAATTCCCCTGTTAATTCTTATTTTAATGCTGCTCTTTCTGCATGTTTCTAAATTAACAATTAAAGTGGAATAAATCACAGATATAAGAGAGATCAAAGAAACTAGTTTTTAAGAACCCAGAAAGTGCTTTTGTCCTCTGTGATTTGCAGGAATGTGTGAAGAGTAGAAGGAAGAGAACATCCTGGAGAGCATTACAGACCGCTAGCTCTCTTTAAACACACAAGCAAAAGTGTGGATTCATAGGTGCTCATGTTATAAAAACTTGCCTATATCTATTTGCTAATATAACTTTGATATGGATTAGTAAGTCAAGAATTCCTCTGAAATGAAGATGACTGATACCTCACAATGTTAAGATATATGGTTTCCAGAATATTGTTATACACTGACTATATATGTATTTTCAGGCAATATAGCACAACGTTCTTCATAAAAAAAGAAAAAAAAAAAAAATCAGACCATAAAATCCAATAGCAAAACATGAATCAAGATGTTACTAAAGAATAATTTACTAACAAATGAATAAACGTTGGCGTGGAAAGCAGTACAAACACATTTTAAAATGAGACTTATTACCATAAACTGAGTCAGCAGATCTGATTACCCAGAAATCAGGAAAACTACTGGTCCCAGCACAGAGCCTTGAGGAACACCACAGGGAATTAATGAACAGGATGGAATATGATTGCGATTCTGCACTCAGGTCTGTGTATTTTTATTTATACACTATAATACTGTTGCTTAATGCTGTGAGCTAATGGATTGTTCTATTTTAAGCGTAAATATTGTTGCTGGAATGATAAACTCTGATCAATACACATTTAACCCTTATACACACAAGCATATACTCATTGATTTACTCACTCACAAATGCTCATATCTCCATATATTCACTCTCTATCCGTCTCAAATCTCTCTCACACACAGGCCCCAGTGAGGGGCAGATGTATTATTAAGCTGTAATGTTTTGTAATGGAGGATATAATGGCTGTCAGATGGCTGGGTGGTTATATTGAGTTTGCTGATTGCTTCAGGCTGATATTAGTCTGCTATCATAACACTGACAAACCCATCATCGCAGGATCTACAATATATCCTCAATGTTTCATCACTAACCTGTGAATAAAGGCCACATGTGTGTGTGTTTGTACTGTACTGTATGTGCTCTCATCCGAGCATGTGTGTTTGGGTTATATGTGGTTTATGCAATTCCTTTTCAACAATTATCTCTCTTTCATTCTCGCTTTCTCCCACTCATAGACACATGCAGTTATTAAAGTGGCAGTTTGAATTCTGCACTGGTGTTTAGCTAGAGTGAGATTACAACACTTTATCTCCTTATCCAGCACAGATGAGCTTTATGAGTTCATTATCATTTATGCAGGGCTTCACAGCTGGAGCTCTCTGCGTTCCCCCATCTCTCTTTTTCAGCTGTGTTTCCTCACTTCTGTCATTAGTTATTGCTGGTCTCTCAGAGGGCAGAAGAAAAACTACTTTTTTGAAAGAGAGAAAGAGAGAAGCATTTCCTCGCTCACAGGCTTTGTAAGTGGGTCCGAATGTGAAAGCTCCAGATGCTGAATTAAATCATCAAACTGAAATCAATACGTTTTAACATATACCACCTATATTCATTATTTTTTTAAACTTCTTTTGGTGAGGTTTTGCCAGAATTTACAAGTGGCATATTTCCGTACTTGATTAGTTTGTCTAGTCGCTGTCTTGCATGCTGCAAATCTGCAAAAATAAATAAATAAATAAATAAATGAATAAATTCTATGTGTGACTCTAGACCACAAACCAGTAATAACCATCATTTTTTTTTCATCTGAAAGCTGAATAAATAAGCTTTCCATTGATGTGATGATTTTTTTAAGATAGGACAATATTTGGCCGAGATACAACTCCTTAAAAATCTGGAATCTGAGGGTGCAAAAAATCTAAATATTGAGAAAATTGCTTTTAAAGTTGTCCAAATCAAGTTCTTAACAATGCATGGAACTAATTGGAAATTACAAAACGTGCATATGAAATTTACAAAATATCTTTGTGAAACATGTTCTTTACTTAATGTCCTAATGATTTTTGGAATAAAAAAAAAAAAAACGATAATTTTGATAATTTTGCCCCATACAATGTATTTTGGCTATTGCTAAAAATATACCCATGCTACTTAAGACTGGTTTTGTGGTCCATATATATATATAAATATATATATATATATATATATATATATATATATATAAAATAAACAATTAATAAACAATTAAAACAATTGTCAGTATATTTTCAATACATATATAGATTTCAAATTTCTCATAAAATCATGTCCAAGTTTTTTCCTCATTTAATTAATTCATTAATTTGAAAAATATATAGTTTATTATATTTAATGATGCTAGCATTTTAGTTTAAAGGATAAACTCCAATACAAATCCTCTAATATGGTGAAATAAATAAATAAATATAGTTGAACTGTGATGTTTTTCATTCTTTGATATACTCAATTGTCATAAAAGTAATGTCACAATGCAGAAAGTTTCAATGGTCTTAAAAATAGCATAATTTTCCTTAAGCAAAACATAATTTCTTGTTTACTTCGTTTGATTTTGGGATAAAATATAACCTGGATATGCTCTTGACAAGGTTCATGAGATTCACTATAATTCAGAACAAGAAATGGGGACAGAGTAAGATTTGTGTGCTCCTGTGAACCGAATGAAATTCTCTCTTACTGTGAGTAAAACCATCTTACACACCACATGAATCTCATCCACATCCTCTCTCCCCCTTTCCTCAGGCCCCTGACGCCTCACTCCATCTCAGGACCACAGAGAACAAATACAACCTCTCACACTAGGACTTCTTTAAAACCAGGTCAGAGGATCGTGGTAAGAGCTCGACACATTAGCATGCTAGTTACACACACACACACACACACACACACTCATATCTCTCCACATGTGCCTGACTGCATGGAGAGTTTCTTCACAGGTCAGCAAGTATTTCAATCCTATAGTGCCTTGTGCCAATGGCAACAGACAGTTAATACAACACACAAAAACACACACACACATCTGGAGTCTTAAGAACATGCAAGATTAAGAACAGAATAGAAAGAAAGAAAGAAATAAAGAAAGAAAGAAAGAAACTGAGACATACTTTTATTGTGAGAAGCACAATTCAGATTTAAAATTGATTTAAATATGAAAACTAAAGTTTTACAAATCACAGCTTGTAAGTGGAATAAGTGGTCATATAGTGACTTTTTTGACCTCTAGAATTTTCTGAGCTTTTCTTACAGATCCAAGCGTTATCAGACCCCCATGTCTCTGGTGCAGTGACTGAATAATTGTGATTTTCTCTGCTGTTTGAATGCAGCAGATCCACAAATCCCCAGAAGTGAAACAGTGTGTTTGATTTGGTAGGCAAATATAAAACAAATGTATAAAGAAGAACTACCCATGTTCAATGGCCTTCTCTACTGAGCTGTGTTTTATTGGGTGCGATTCAATTATAAAGTATTTGAATCTTAAATTCTACCAGGGCTGAACAGGGTAGTCACATAAATGGAAAACTGCTAGTGACTTTTATCCCCGTCTTTTCATTTAGAAATAAGGGAGCAAATAGAATGCAGAATTGTATTTCTAATTCAAAATTAAATTAGAAACATATATAACATTCTAATCATATAAAAACTGATAAAAAAAAAAATATATATATATATATATATATATGATTCTGTGGTGAGGTAAATACTATAGAAAAACAAATGGCAGGCAATTCAAAAAGAAGAAGAAGAAAAAACTAAAAACAGTAAATTCTATAGGATAGTCCACTTTAGACATTCTACTAACTATAAATAACTTTGCAACTACATATCAACTAATTCTCATTCATTTGCAACTACATGTCTGCTAGCTCTCAGAGCAGACTGTTAGGTTAGGTTTAGGGTTAGTAGAATAAGTTGACATATACTTGTAAAGTTTAGAAGAGTGTTAGAAGATATTAAGCAGACAGTCTACTAATACTCTAATGACTAGTTGACATGAAGTTGCACAGTTAATTTTTGTTAGTAAAATGTCTAAAGCAGACTATCAAAATAAAGTGCTACCATTCTATATTATCTATATCTATATCTATCTATATCTATATCTATCTATATATATATATATATATATATATATATATATATATATATATATATTATCCTTTTTCTTTTATTATTATTGTTATTATTATTGCTGTTTTCCAGCTGTATTTACACTGTTTTATCATTGGTTTTGTGGTTAGGTTTAGTAACTTGCGATTTTGTTACAGCTGTGTTAAGTTGTACTAAGTCACAACTTAAATATTTGAGTTGACTTAACAAAAAATTTGGTTTGTTAAACTTAAAAGCTGGGTAAGTTACCCAGCTGCCTTAAAATTTTAAGTTGAATCAACTCGAATATCTAAATTGTCACTTACTACAACTTAACATTTCAAATTGACAAAAACTTTTTTTGAGTTGACCAAACTTAACATTTTAAGGCAGCCGGGTAACAAATTATTTTTAAGTTGACTCAGATTGTTTTTTACAGTGTACAAGTATTTTTTTTTTTTTTTTATTCATTTTTTTTTTCAGTGTGCCTAAAGGAGTATTTCAATCAATCAAACAAGTAATTTTTTACAGCTGTTATATATATCCCGTTTTGTGACTGTTTAGGATATCTTTGAATTGCATTTTAGTAAATTCATCTTCCTGTCATTTGGCACCCAGTAGTGTGTGAGAAATTCTAATTCACACTCACTGGTTGATAGTAAGCCATTGCTTAAATTCACAGCAAGAGTGTCTAAATGATGACCGTTTTTATTTTGACCCTAAGTGTAGCCTTGGGTAAAGTAATGGAAGAGATGAAAGCCGCTGGAGTGTTGTTTCCTTATGATAGTGTGTGGTTCTGAAGGATCAGCAGACTCCTAAACAGTTTCAATCATGCTGTTCATTCATAATCTCCATTATAATCGGCAAGTTGTCCCAGCGTGACTATCTGTGATGATTAGCTATGAGCCAGAGAGAATGCGATGAACGTTGAGACCTTTTACACCACAATATGACATGCTACTTACACCACCTAATACAACCAGAGATTATTCTAATACAAGATTAGTTTCCTAGAGCCAGTTTTTTGATTATCGGGATAAAGTGTGGTCCACACTGCAGCTTTCTAAGACTTGCCAACTTAGAAAGTGGCAATCAGATATTAGACTGACTAACCAGAACCTACAATACATAGCTATGTGAAATTTAGACAAACCTGAAATATGACGCAACTCTGCACACTGAGTATGTACACACAATGTAGTATAAAGTATACGTATCAAACACAGCATGACTGTAATGAATAGAATGTGTATTTTGTATATCAGAGATGCCCACTCATGCTTCTGGAACAAAGTGTTATTGTAGTATATTAGTTTTTCTATACTATTATATGTTTTATTAATGTTTTGAATTAGCTTTTATTTATACATTTGAAATGTAACTTTAATTTTAGTAATTTTGCTATGAGCTTTGGTCATTTTTAGCATTATATATTTATTTAGTAATTTTAACATTTCAACAAAGTTATTTCAGTTAGTTGCCAAAGCAAGTATTAATGCAATATTAATTTCGTTGGCTTTATTTCAATTAACATAAATGTTTGGTCACACGTTAGTTTAAGGACCAATTATCACTATTAACTATTAATTATGACTTTTGCTTCAATAAACTCCTAATTTGATGCTTATATAGTTGTTAAGTTTAGGTGTCGGATTAAGGGATCTAAAATACGGTCATGCAGAATAAGACATTAATATGTGCTTTTTAAATACTAAAAAAAAAAAAAAAACAGCCAATATGCAATGATATGCATCCTAATAAGCAACTCGTTAATAGTGAGCATTGGCCACTAAACTAAATTATTACCAACTGTTTTTAATAGTTTTAGGTAACAATAATAACCCTGCTGAAACACCAGTGACTTGCTGAGATTTTAGCCCTCTGATGTGTGTTATGTTATTATACATATTATATACTATTGCACATAGTTAGCATCGTGTATTCAGTAAGTACTGTATATTGTATTCTTCTGTCAATACATGACTGCTATTCAAAGATGTTTACTCGCTATTACACTAGTGTATCTGGTGTAATGAAAATAAAATGATCTGATTTGAGACTAAGAGCCGTTTTCCTCCTGGCTTTTCCATCACCTGTGTCAACCTCAAATATGCCCCAACTACCCTGAGGACAGTCTCAGGCTAATAACATTTGTGCTAGACACTCACCACCTCATATATACAACACATGTCAGAGTCAGATATTAATCATTATATTAAACCTCATCTCATTATTACAGCACATGAGCAAACTCTAATTCACTCTAATAGACTTACAACCCCCTCACACTAGAATATAGCCAGAACTCTAATCATTCAACATCGTTCCACAGATTAATCAACCTTATTGACCCAGGACGGATTATGACCTGAGGGCCTCATAAGGCTTCTGCTGCTATCTGGCAACACAAAGGTTTGGTGTTTTACTCAGGTTATTTCATATTTTATGTGTATCCTTAACTAACAAGTCATCGATATAATAGAGTGTGATTATTTTTATACACTTTAGTAATTTAATACAGTCATTTTATACATTTTGTAATCACAAAAAATAAAATGGGATCAAATATGTCCCTATTATTTTTTTTGTGTTTAGTACTATTTATACATTCTAGCATTTATTAACATTTTGTATTCAGATTTCATTTTAGTTCAGGTTTTAGTCATTTTAGTAATTTGTTGTTTTTATATTACTGTTAGTCTTGATTTATATTTACGTTTTCGTTTTCAAAATACTCAATCTGTAGTATCCCACGCTTCGTACTATAAATTATTCAAAGTACATGTGGCCTATACAACCTTCAAACTTCAAGGCCTTTTAAACTTTCAGACAAAAAGCCTTCATCAAGCCAACATCAAAGTTTGCCTTAATACAATTTCCTTGTGTTGTAGTATATTATTGCCATGCACTCAAACACTAAGTCTCAATTTTACATTTGCAGTGGCTTTTTTCTGTATGTCAGGCTGACCTCTAAACTCAAGGCCCCTGGCAGTCAGAGGCCCCAGGGCAAGGACTCCATTGGTTCATAATCCATCCTTGTTACTGACATGTCCCTGAAAGAAAGGGACAGAGAGAAAGAGAGAGAGAAAGAGAGAGAGCATGCGTGCTGGAGAGGCTAATGGACTAATGAGGGCAGTTTGAACCAACTAGATGAAGGACTGTACAAATGCCCACTTATGAGTAGGAGACAATCTGGACAAAATGACTACTGAAGCAAAAGAAGGGAAGGAAAGCAAGAGAGAGCCCAGACATTGGCCTCATCAAGCTAGATTCTGTGATGGGTCTTTGGCGGAGAGAAGCGTCTAGCAGCCGTCCAGCAGTGGAGAACCCAAAGGAGGTTATTTCATCTGATGAAGTGAAGCGCTGTGGCGCCCCTGACACACATACTTATACACACAGCACAAAAACACACACGGATACAGCTGCTAATTTACTAACGAGAATCTCACAGCAACCAAGGTGGGCCAAAGTCATTAAAACATAATAAGACTGATCTGGTCCTAATAAAGCCGAAACACAATCACAGGTTTCCGCTCTCTCACGCACACACAGACGCCATCTTCTCATTAGTTTCTCTCCTCTCAATCTTTTCTGCTCAGCAGTTTCATCATTACGGTCATTTGAGACTATAATTTGTGTTAATCTAACATTGTTCATCCAGACTGAGAGACTGCATTTGCAGATAAGTGTGTTTTTCTGTGTATTTAATCCACTATGTGGAATGGACTTTTTTAAACCATTTATATAAATAAAACCCCTCCACATGTCCGATCACAACTAGCTGTCAGGAAATTGCACAACAAACCACACTCAAAGCAAAAACACTCATAAACACACAGACATACATATCAAGCATGCACACTTACACGTGTGTGCTATAGTGAAAATCGCAGTGAATTCAAGTGTGATTCAAGTGTGCTATTAGTACACTTCTTTTGAACTAAAAAATAGGAAAGTATACATTTAGTCTACTTTTTATGTCACTGACATTTAGTACACTTGACTTATACTTAGAAAAAGTCCAAACATATTTGAGCTGTACTTGTGCTCCTAGAATCCATGTTTTCATTGTTATACAATAGGGGGGCACTATTGCACATCGTCTGTACAGAATTTCCAAAAAAAAAAAAAAAACACACAAGTGAAGAAGAAACTGAAACATCAGATGCTTCCACTTGTAATCTAACAGGATCATCAGACATAAAACAGCATCAAACCTGTGTAATTTTGTGAAATAAAATGTCGACCAATGAAGAGGTAATAATGACTGTCAAGCTTTGGGGTGTTGATCAACTCCATCTACGTTTTTTAATATATCATTCTAAATCCAATTCATAGTCTCAGCTTTTTGTTCAAAATGTTGTTTATTTCTTTATTATTTATTTATAAAACTTACCCACATTCAAGTGTTTAAAAAAGAATGCATGAAAATAGAATAACATTTTTTTTTTCATTTATTTTGATGTGTTGTGTGTTCAGATATTTATATAACAAAATATATACAAACTAACACCTAGATAGGGACCTAGTAGTTTACTTAAAGTATGATGTAAAGTTCACTTAAAGAAAACTTACTTGCAGTATAAAACTACTAAACTAGTAGTTTACTGAGACTATACTTCAAAGTTTACTAAAAATGCTACTACAATTATTTAATTAGTAAACTATCAGTATACCTATAAATTCACTTTAAGTGTAGTTGCAGTACAAACTGAAAACATAGATGTAAACTAGTTGTGTACTCAAAGTTTACTACAGTTATACTTAAAGTATACTTTTATATACTAGAAAGTGGGCCAATTTAGTCCCAATGATTATTGAAATAGTACACTTATACTACTAGTACACTGATATTTGTATACTTACTACATAAATTATACTAGAAATATGCTTGAACTTTACTTAAGTACACTTAATAAAATAAACTTGAAGTATAGTACTTTTTTTTCGGTATGGGGTATCATGTTTGATATACAAATTATGAAGGCTTGTGAATGATCAAAAGGTTGCTGATACAGACAGTAAGATGGTTGGACTTCCGATATTGCTAGAATATTGCACTCCTCTCAGCCAATTAGATTTGAGGACCAGAAAGAACTGTTGTGTGTGTGTGTGTGTGTGTGTGTGTGCGCGCTAAAATACTAAAATTAATTGGTGAGAACTAAGAAGACACTGTAGCAGAGCACACTTGATATATTCACTCTTTTGCCTTTCAGCTTGTTCAGTTAAGACTAAGTGCTGATTCAATGTGACTTAAACTATCAATGCGTTTTGTCACGGTATATGCCTAGTTGTTCAGAAAAAACATTTTGTACCTGAAAAGACAGACTGTTTTGTAAACTGCTGAGTTAATGTCATGCTTTCGAAAAATGCAGTTCCCTTAGCAGCATCACATGCAGTTAGTTACTCTCCTACGGCGACACACACACACACACACAGAAAATGAATGCGCATAAACACACGCAGCTAAATGTTTTGCTCTGGTTTCATCAGCTGGTCTATTTTTCCGGTGTGTCTGTTCTGATCTGATATAGTCAGTCTATAGAGGGGTAATAGGGTCGCAGGGTGAGTGTGTGCAACTGAATTAAACATACGAGGAACTGTCATTCGTGTTATATCATCCTTGACCTGCGCACAAGCTGTATTGATGTTCACCTCTGCACCTGACACATTTGATTTACGCCGTCGCGGTGGCCTGTGACACAGCACCTGTCTTAACATGTGCTGATACAGCCATGACAGAATTGATCTGACCCAGAATAACATCTTCTCTCCAATGTCCCTCTGAGACATACAGAAACAGCGTGCACATATCTGCACATCTAGCACATTTGGCGCAACATGAGCTTGACAAAATAAATGTCTGTGCTGGCTGTATTTGTTAATGACCCCTGACTCTGTCATTTGGACACAGCAACTTACATAGTGCTCCAGTGTTTGAGCTTTAATTCGTTTTTGTTTTACACTGTGTTAGTCTGACTTGAGAGTGAGAGCGAGAGGGAGAGAGAGAGGGTTAGTAGTATTGTCTTTCAATTTACGAGTTGAATTTTATTTGCCGCACCTAACAGTTAGCAGAAAAGATGTTAGAGAATGTTCGGTTTATAGTCTTGAAACCCAGAAGAGAATTAGCATTATCGAGCCATGGATTCCCTGGAGAATTTGCTATACAATTCAGTAAGGACTGTAACTAACACAAGCATCCACTTCTACATGCCCATCGTTGTAGTTCTTATTATGTTTTAAAGGCCCCCTGTTCCCCCAAATCAAAACTGACTGAATTTGTGGTGGTAATTTCCATTTTGTGGAATTTGCCATGTTACCTTATTTTTTTTTTTTAATTGTTTAGTTATTTATTATAAAACGGATAGTTCCAGTCCTTGATTCTGATTGGCTGAGCCGCATTCAAAGCTGTTGTAAATTACTCTATGGCTTCTTGGGGCTTTTTGCTTTATTAAATGACAATACCACAAATATGACTAGATATACAATAGTCATGACAGGAAAAAAAATGTATGAAGCTTTTCTATTTTTTGTGCTTATCAAATTCTGGCATGGAAAGAAAAGTTTGATTTTGTTTTTTAGATAGGTTAGTATTCAGGTACAACATCCTACAGAAACTGAATCAAATATAAAATAAAGCATTGCACAGTCTTCACTGTATGGATTAAATATACTGATTACATATAGCTATCCATGGTAATTATGACAATGATATATTTACAATAGTTAAAAAAATGCCTAAAAAGTTTTTACACCAGCCAGTCAAACATGTTGTGCGTAGATTAGTGGTAATGCATTCATGTAATTCCTTCTTAGGAAGAATAAAAACCATGACAACTGATGTGACCCTTGACCTTAAACAACTAAAACACTATTGCAAAAGTAAAGTGCCGTATCTACAAACTAAATGTGTTCAACCAACTTTCTTGATGCATTTCTTACTACATGTTGATTGTTTTTAATAACTTTAATAGTTTTATTGATGTTTACATGCTGTGAATGTTAAAATTGTTCAGTAATAAGCCTCCAGATTAAGAGTCATCTTATCGCAATGCTCCTTTCACAACGAGTGTTTTGTTTATTTAAATAGTATTTTAATATTAGTATTTTTATTAAATAGTAATTTACTATAGACCAAGGTTGCTTTAAAACAAATAAAAATCAAAAAGTTAAAAATCTACACACAATTTAAACAAAGGAAGAACAGTACGCCTAGTGTTTGTAGGCTATTCTTACTAACTTGTACAATTCCTATTTATGGTATCTACACCCTTAAAGCTATAATTAATAATTAAGATAGAGGCCTTTTATGTATTCTTAGCTATTTGGCAAAAAACATCAGTGCGATTTTAAATCAGATTATCATTGCGTTGTATGTTGTGAAGAGTGGATATTGCCTTAAATAGAGCATTGCAGGTAAGCTAAAATGTTTGTTTAATTTGCTAGCGGCTGGCTAGTTAATGTAAAATTATTATAAAGCTGTCTTTTGCCTTGCTGGGAGTTAATATTTTGCTAGTTTTCCTTATCTGTCTTTGGATATTGTTTAACTGCTACCAAGACAGATCGCATACAGTATCTGTGGTGTCAAACACGGGAAAACAAAGCTAGAATGGAGTAACATCACTTACTGCAGTTACCTTGGTGCTAGTTTGGATTTTGTAGTTACTGCAATTTTGACACTCTCGTTTCTCTGAAACGGGACAAAATTGATCACGGAGACTTTTGTTACAAGACAGAACAGATGTTACAAAGCCTATTTTAAGCCTTAACTCAATTTTGACAAAATGTGTAGTTACTGCGCTTTGTCTTTGGACGGCAGTGTAGGGGGCTCCCCCTGTTGAAAAAACTAACATATGATGGTAGGTAAGTTTTGATGCTGGGATGCAGGTTAGGTATGTTTTGATGCTGGTTTAACTTGGTTCTTAGCTGGTCTATGCTGGTCCTTTGCTGGTTTGTGCTGGTCCTTAACTGGTCATGTTGCAAGGACCAGCATAAACCAGCTAAGGACCAGCTTAAACCAGCATCAAAACATGCCTAAGCAATATATACTGTTTTCTTCACCAGGCCAGAACTGCAAAAACACAGAAAACTATATACAGTTGTTTTGACAACGCAAACAGCTGCAGGTATACTAGGCTACTGTCATTTTAAGAGTGCACAGATTCAATACACATCAGATTATCTCTTAAATGTTTACGTTTAAGACATAACCACCTAAATATACTTACCAAGATGGGCATTTTGATATTTCAAGCCTGTGTAATAAGTGGCTTTTTCTGTGAACACTTCAGTGAACACTGTCAACACGTGAGTATCTAACCGAGTTCTTATTTGGCTGCGCTTGACAAGACTGCAATGGTTGCTAATTTGCACTGCTGTTGGTAGATTGCGTTGGTCATTATGGAAATGATCCGTCTGCATCTGTGTTCTTTAATGTGTTCTTTAATTTTGTGCATTGTCAGTAGAATAGCAGCAGAAATTTACACTCCCCTTGACGCATTTATGATTGTGCTCTCACAGTAATGTTCCCTGTTTAGTAAATTTGGACCCTGATCTGTATATTTGGACCCCCCAATATACTAATTATATATTAAAAAAAAAAATTAAAAAAAAGAAAGAAAAGAAAATGCATGCCTACATTTTGACATCATGACTTTATGATCATGAAAAACTGGTGCATATGTATGTTCCTAAATTCATAGGAACATAGGATTTGAATTGGAGTTTAAAAGACTTTATTAATTCGATTTGACCCTAATAAAACATGAGAAAGCAAAAGGGTCATAAAAAGTGTAAGGGTCATATTGAATGTCATATTTGAAAAACTGTGACTGTGAGTGTCCAGTGGGAATTGAAGATGTCCTGTATATAAGTGTGTGAAAAGACAGCTGAAAAATGACCTCACCCTGACCTCTGTTTTATTGGAGAGGTAGGAAGGACACAGGCAGACTCAGGTCAGTCTTGTTTTTAAATGGACTGCTTTATTGTTTATCAATATATCAACCTCCCCCACAAAAGTTGAACATCAATCAATACAAATACTGTTTCCTTTGCTATGATGGCCTTCATCACCTGATTATGCTTCTTGTCTCCTTGATGTGTATACATTATTAAAACACTAATCAGACCCGACATAATCAAACATTATTGGTTTAGTCAGAGAACACAAGGTCATTTATCTTTTTCTGCTTCCACACTTCTACAGCATGCATCTGATCATCTGGGACTTCATAGGTATTATAAGTAAGAGAAATACATATACATTCACTTTGAGCCCAAAACAGCAGAACAAACCCTCCAAATCCAAATAGCATTCAGTCTTCATGCAACAGGACACTAGAGAAACGCCCCTTCCCTGAGTCTGACAGATGAGCTTATAGAATGAGACACATACACTGAAATCAGTCACTGCTACTTCTGACATGAATTCTGGAAGGAGATATTGAGTCTGTTCCTAGTGTGCTTAGTGAGCATCCTACATTTTATGGCACCATAGATGCACTTCTGACACAAAGCCTGTACCTAAAAGTAGGCACCTTTTACCTTACTTTCGCCAAATTGGCAGCATTGCATGGATTTTTCACACACTCAGTGGGAAAAAAATGTCTGACAAAGCAAAATACATGTCAATTATACATTTAATTAATTAAATGTTGAAAAAATAAAAGCATCTTACCTAATATGCACTCTTTCAAATAATAGTTTAATAGGGGGTTTTCGCAACAATGCCACAGAAGAATTATTTTTGGGTTCCACAAAGAACCTTTCAGTGAGCAGCTCTTAAAAAAACCTCAGTATGGCAGCTGTTTACCTCTGTTCTTACTGTAGTTAATAACTATGCAGGAGAAGATGGCGAAATGTATGGATACTGTTGTTTGCTCACTTTGCTTTTGTACTTCAGATTTTGAAAACTCGGTTTTGTTTCCAAAAGGGCAGTACAGAATGGTACGTCTCTATTTGTCATGAAAGTAATGAAATATACACGGTGGCCAAATTTTATTGAAAACAAGTGAAACTGAGACACCAATTCTTTTTACCTAGAGCACATCAGTCATGCTGAAAAGACATAAGTAAACCACTATTGATGACGTATTTGTAACTGTGTATTTATGTCTTTTCAGCATGACTGATGTGCTCCAGGTAAAAAGAATGTATGTCATCAATAGTGGTTCACTTCCATAATTTATTACAATTGCATTCCCATCAGAAACAAATCATACCAGAGTTTGCATTAACCTGACACCAGACCAGTCGTTTAGGACTCTCACACACGAGTTCAGAAAACAGCATTCACATTATCCAAATGAACCAAACCTTACACTTGGCAGGCTTGGTTGGATTGCGATTGTGATTGTGATTGCTCTGTTGGTGCTGTTAATTTTAATAAGAGTGAACGCTACCATCCAAACCTTGCTGCACACCAAACAAGCAGAACAAGAACCTTTTCAGGAGGCCTCAGTCCGATTCCAAACAAACTCTGGAAAATAGACCAAAGCCATGTAAACAGACAAAAAACAGGATGTGCTTGGTTCTTCTCATCATATAGCTATATTACCAGTGTGATAAAGATGTCAGAACTGCCATCTCCTTGCAGCAGATCTGTTTGTGTTTGCAGCAGAGAAATTCCTACCACCGTTTTGACTACTTTACACATTTTATTAGCTGGTAATGACTGGTAAAAATTAGTGATGTCACAATTCTCAATATAATTTCAAACCATTTGGTACAACATCCACGGTTCAATATGCGCTTGTTTTTTTTTTTTTTTTTGGTTTGTTTTTGCATTTAAATAACTTCCTTGTTTTATTTCTCTGTGTGTGTGCCTGCGATTTCACGTACTGAAATGAGGAAACGCTTCCCCCGCTTATATTTGAAAAAGCAACACACGCAGAGCATCTTCCATTCTAATGACACGCAATGATATGCCTTTCTAAACCTGTTGTCCAACAAAAGTTATAAAAACAAAAGTTATAAAAAACAACTTGTTTTTAATTCACAACATCAGTCAGATCTTTGAAATAACTTACTTATGTGATCTGATGTGGATTCTTATCATAGAATGAGGCAGACGATAAATTGTATACTCACTCATATTCTATGTATGTCGATTAGCAGTGGCTTATGAAAATACACGAGATGGCTTGAAGAACACAGATAGACCATGTATTATTGCAGCGAGTGCTATTGTCTTTACATTTCATTGTTCAAAACATTTAATGTTATATCTTGTTTTTATTCAGTTACAGCAATAGCGATGGCTTTATCCATATTGGAGAAGTTGGAACGGAACGTCATCAGTGCTACTTCTTTTTGACGCATATGTGGATCTTCTGCCCGAGGGTGCTCTCTGGCGTCCAGTATGAACGAAACCCATTCTATTTTGCGTAAAAAACTAAATAAATAATACCTCTCTCAAAAAAAAAGTTAAGCAGACATATACTAAACCACGCTTTTATCAGCGTACAGGGAGTTTTTTGTTAATTTGTCGAAAATAAAAAAAACACTCTGAAGTGGCTATATATCGGAACTGAACCGAAAACCCGTGGTTAAAAAACGTGGTTAGATCCCTAGTAAAAATACCACATGTGTACGCATACAACAAGCACATTTAATGCATTACAAAGTGTTTAGATGTTCAGTCACAAAAATATAGACCATAAAAGCAGTCCAGTCAGGCTGTGACTAGGTTTGGTGTTAAAAATAACAAGCAAACTAGAACTACATGTTTTTTTTGTTTGTTTGTTTGTTTGTTTTTTTTTTTTTTTTTCGATCAATGGCAAAAGAACCTATAGAACTAAGCTACAAGTGTGAACATATCCTAAAAAAAAATCCTTTTGCACAGCAGAACGTTCCCATGGGTGTTAAAGGTTCTTTATGGAACCACTGATGCCAGTAAAGAACCTTTAATTTTTTTACGTTTTTTTGGGTGCTATGTATTTTGTGCCATTTGGAGGACTGTCCTATTAGCTTAGCAACATGCCAATGTCAAACTCTATCGGAATTAATTGTGATTCAAGCCGTGTACTTCAATTTCAGAGTATTATTATTATGATGCACATTCTATGTAGTGCACTTCAAGTAAGTCCCTTATTTTGCAAGACGACAACTGACTATGTAGGCACTAGACTGCAACGAAGCTCACTACGGTTTGGTACAGTGCCACTGGGTGTTAACTCTAAGACTATGAAGATTTTATTGTGTGTGTGTGTGCATACTGATAAAGACAATGTGATTATGCATGCATTTGAAATGTCATAGAATCTATTGTTTTCAGATTTATTCAGCTCTCGTCTCATACCGACAGCCAAAAAAACACAGAACCACGGCCAGAGTGCCAAAATGGATTAATCACATATGCTAAATACGCTCTCTGTCATGAGAGAACAATCATTTGATTTAACAAGCACACTCACACCTTTGATGGCTGTATTAGCAGGAAGAGCCCCTCCCAGTGTAGTGTAGGGTACCTAAAAGGGGGAGGAGATTCATTGATGTCTACTTGACCTGCCTGATTTACATATTCATGAAGAAATCTGAATAAAGCTGAACATCCTGACAAACAAACACACACACATACACACAGAAACTCAGCATGGGGTCTATCTAGATGATAGACAGCAAAGCCTCTTGTTTCGCTGTTACTTTGGGAAATATTTTCCTATTTTATTGTTTTGTTGTTTCATAGGCGGTAGAAGGAAAACAAGCAAATGGTTTACTTTTATGGGCCATCAACAGCGGCAAAGCAGCGAATTTCCTGTTCAGAGAATAAAACTTCATCAGCAAATATAGTGCCTGCAGAAATAGATTATTTCTAAGCATCTGTATTCGCAGCCATATGATAATGCAAATTCATGAGCTTATAAGCGTAACAATCATTTCAAACTGCAGAATAAGTCAGTCTGATGACTTATGTGCACTAAGGGTTTGAGATTTTAACTCTGGCAAACAGAAGATGTTAGTTTATTCTGTTTTATATGTTTTACACACAATATAAAAAATTTCATATACTATCTGTATTACATAGCATGCCAGTTTGTGTTTTTTTGGACTAATATTCAGACAGTGCTTTGCACTATGAAAGAGGAGGGGCTCATTTGATGCAAATATATGTGATTGAGACAAAGAGGGTCTGTGGAGTTGGAGTTTTCAATGCAATAATAATAATAATAATAATAATAATAATAATAATAATATAATATTTAATAACAATAACAACAACATTTATTTATTTATTTATTGAAACATTTTAGCATAGTAGGTCACCCATTTCTGGCATCTTTTTGAGTCTAGATCTTTAACCATTATGCCTTTTCACCCAGTGCCCTCATTTACACACTTTTAAACATGAACAGTGCCTGGGAGCAACCATTAATTAAACGTTTCTCAAGTTCCTAAAGTGTGAAGAGCATGTTTTAAATATTATCAATGTGTAGTGTGTGTGGATACCTAAAAAAGTAGCAGTGTGCATGTTTAATTTCTGTGGATGATTAAACATCCCCAGTAGTAGATGATGCCCATCTCCTAAACACTGACGGATGGTGTATTCTAAAATCCTGGAAACTGTCTTCATGCTCTTTATTTATACACATTTTGTAAACATCATTTTATCAAAATAATGAGTTGTTAGTTCAGTTTGCATAAAATCTGCATCACTCAAACATGCCCAAAATTCTAAAAATGAAAACCTAAATTTTTCCATTCCGATATATTACAGTAAATAAATGCCTGTGCCACTGAACTTGCTAAATGGAATTTCAAAAACAGTTCATGTTTCCTGAACACTCCCCCCATCTGCCATTGGTTGCACACACAAATAGCCCCGCCCCAAACTCACACCACTGATTAAACTACTGATTTTATGTTGGGTTAAGTCGGGCTCACACTACAGGATTTTTAGCCCGATTTTCCCCTCCAGATTTTACAAATCCTGTAGTGTGAGCCAGGCTTTAGTCAGAATATGCAAACAAACAAATCAATGGGTCTCATTCGCTAGTAATTGTGCGGATTATTTCATATTAGTATGCACAGAAGAACTTCTCAAGAAAAAATGTCTAGAAAAATTTAGAACACGTGTGTACATGCATGAATTTGTTCTTAACCTTGCTCTAATCTTAATGATTTTATAGTATTCTATATAAGCGAAAATGTGTTAGCTGAGGTTAGCAATTTGCATAAAACACGCCCAAACCATCTCCATATCAGACACTTCTGTACAACCTTTCATTTACACAGTTTCAGCACTCTCTGCAAACATATGACGTACTATGAAGAGGTGCTTTGGCCTGAAGCATGCGTAGCAAGATCCTCAAGCAGTGTCAAGTATGTAATTCTCAAAACTAGTTCAAAAACAATAAACACCTTTTATACAGAACCAGATTACAGATTACTCATTAACCAGCTGTACATATGCATATAAACCTTGCAGCTCAACACCATTTTTATTACTCTTTTACTGTATATGAAACATCTATGTATAAAATTTGCTCTTAACATGATTACAAGGCCACCCAGAGTATGTCATTTTTGTGACCATGTGGTTTCAGTTGTTTCTACCTTTTTTTTTTTTTAATTTTAATAATTCAGAATAAATTGTAGTATGTAAGTTATTGGTACGTCATGGTTTGTTTGTGAAAGATTTCACACAGATTTGTATTTATTTATTTTGCGTACACATGCTTAGTGAATACGACCCAATGTTTTGATAGCAAAATCAACCTACAACATAAATGGCAGTGAAACAACTGTTGATCAGATTCTGTAGGTTTGTAAAGGTCAGATGATACAGCCCATAATGCACTGCATGCTCATCTGTCAATATACACACACACACACGTAAACTGCACCATGTGTCCTATCAGTGTTGTCAGGTCATGTGTGACAGGAAGCTATAGAGCCTGACATTACTGATCTCATACAGGTGGAGTGTGCGTGTGCAGAAAGCATCCGACCTGGATGCTTGGGGTTTATGCGACCGGTGGGAATATGTTTGTGGTTCAGTACAGTGATACGGTTAGCTGAGGCATTCAGCTTACACACGCAAGCTTACAATGCAGCCATGTAAGAGGAAAAAAGTGCTAGTGTGAGTGTTTGTGAGAGAGAGAGACACTGAGAGTGTTAGGTCAGTAACTCTACACATGGACAGTACACAAATGTGAATGCATTGCAAGTGTGCAGTCCCGCTGTATGTCCCGAATGTATGTTCTTGCTTTACTCTGGCCACAGCAAATGTCAGTACTCATTGGGTGCTAAAGTTACTGAAAATGACCGCAGAAGATATGGCTTGACATGTATAGTTTTGTTTCCTGTGCTGACATATTTAATAAGGATAGTGGTACAAACAATATCAAAAGGCTTATTGGGCTTGTCTCTTTTTTTAATAGTCAATTTTGTATTAGTCAGTTTAGAGCACAGCTGTGAACCATGATTGCTTGCTATTGCTTGTCGGTAGCAAGTGGTATTAGAGGGAGACACAATTTCATTCCAGGAGGCATTTTTATTGGACAAAAATTTGTATATGCCTATTAGTCCAAAATGAGTCATCTGTATTTTTACTGTTATTTCCCATAAGAGAAAAACTATAAATTTGAAATCTGTAAAAACAAACAAACATGGACTACAAGCCAATAAAGTGATAATTTTTTATGGGTCTTTAAATCACGTCATAATTCAGTTAGAACTTATAAACATGTTGACAGTTTAACCAACTTTAATATGCTTATCAAGATTCTCTTTAAACTGTTTTGCTTTCATGACAATAGGTGACCTGAAAGAGAAGACAACAGTTTATGCCAGGGTTCTTCAGTTCAAGGAGGCCATGACCCACAAAGTTCAGTTCCAACCTTGATTACATGGAAACAACTTTCCAGACCTGGGTCCAAATATGCCTCTTTAATAAATAGTAGGTTAACAACAGTATGTGAAATGGGTAGTATGTCAGAATTAATAGTAATCATAAAACTGTAGTCAAAAAATACATGGATGACTTTCAATGTACTTCCAGTGAGATTTTGGTGTGCATCTCGCATTCTCATGCAGGTCATGGCTGTCCAGAAAATGATTTTAATAATAGCCCTGGTTTATGCTAATGTCTGCTACTGGGCCAGTGGTGGCAGGACTTAGAATGAAGAACATACTTGCTTTGCATTAAGAGTAATGAATTTGAACGCAATACCGTGTAAAATCACACTTGAGTGGCTAAAAGTGTTTGCATTCACATACTTATTTATGCCATCTCCTAAACACTGACGGATGCTGTTTTCTAAAATCCTGGAAACGTAGTTCAGTTTGCATAAAATCTGCATCACTCAAAAATGCCCAAAATTCTAAAACTTGAAAACTAAATTTCTCCATTCCGAAATGCCTGTGCCACTAGAGTTGTTAAATGCATTTTCAAAAACAGTGAATGTTTCCTGAACACTCCTTCTTCTGCCATTGGTTACACACACAAATAGCCCCACCCCAAACTTATACCATTGGTTTAACCACTGCCATTATGACGGGTTAGAAAGAGGGCCCTATTTTAATTTCTGATGCGAATGCCGCAGGTGCATTTACGGTGTCTTTTCCTAGTGAATCTTTTCCTAGTTTAACAACGGAAAAAAAACAGTAAGTGCGTGAGGTGCAAGTGCATTTCTAATCATAAACTAATCATAAAAATGTCTGTGCAGTTTAGAACACGTGTGTACACACATAAATTTGTTCTTAACCTCACTGTAATCTTAATGAATTTAGAGTATTCTTTATAAGCGACAATGTGCCTGAGGTTAGTCATTTGCATAAAACACACCCAAACCATCTCCATATCAGACACTTCTGTGCAACCCTCCTTTACACCATGTTGGCACTTTCTGCAAACATGTGATGATCTATAAAGATGGGCTTTGACATAAAAGTGTAGTTGACAAGTACATGGATGACATATTACATCTATTCTGAAGTGTGCATCTCACATTTTCATGCAGGTCATGGCCATCCAGAATAGTTTATGATCATGTCCACTAATGGGCCAGTTGTGGCAGGACTTAGGATGAAGAACATACTTGGTTTGCATTAAGAGTTATCAATCTGAACGCAACAGCGTGTGAAATTAAACTTGAATATCTATAAGGTTTGCATTTACATACCTATATAGACTTAGCTTTCGACCAGGTTTTGTGTATTGAAGATTGACTTTATTTTGCATTCTTTTGCTTTGCTTCCACACAAGAATTAGCAGAAGCTGATTCACAGACCTGTGGGACGAAATAGATCAGAGGTCTTCAACCCTGCTAATGGAGATCCACTGTCCCGCAAAGTTTCTGTCCAGCCTGCTTCAAAATACCTGCCTGTGATTATCAGTTGATCCCAAAAAATCTTGATTAGCTGGTCCAGGTGTGTTTGATAACCCAAAATCTGCAGGACAGTAGGTCTCCAAGAGCAGGGTTAAAGACCTTGCCATTAGATGTTAATGGAGCGTCATCTCTTCTGAACAGGAATCTACACAGGAGTGTCCAACCCTGTTCCTGGAGGGCCACCTTCTAGCTGAATTTAGCTCCAGCCCTGATTAAACACACCTGAATGACCTGGTTAAGGTCTTCGGGATTAGCAGGAACTTCCAGGCAGGTGTGTTGGAGTTAAACTCTGCAGGATGGTGGCTCTTCAGGAGCAGGATTGGACACCGCTGGCTCAACATATCCTAATGACCCATGCTGTATTGCACAAATGATTTCTGCCGCATACTGACCTTTAGTGACCTTTCAGGACAGCTTATCTTACTGTGCAGAGGAGCACACGTGTGCTCTCGAAAGCCAGCGGGAAAAAAGGGGGATGGGTCACAGAGAGTGTGCAAGAGTGTGTGCGCATTTAGCCGAGACAGCACCCTCAGGGCCGTCTGCGTTTTCGGTCTGGTCGCCTGCCTGTGCCGCAAGTATCGACTGAGTGTCTGATTGTCTTCAAACTGTCAGCGTGGGCTTATTGTGTTTCGCAGCTCAAGAACAGCCTGAAGACAATGAGAAAAACTCCTGAACTGCGCTTTCATTCTCTCAGATCTCTCCGTGTGGCAAAGTCTGAATGCTAATTTCACACCTGGACTCATTACGTTCCTGTTAAAATTCTCACATTATTAAAACTGCCAAATTCAGAACAGCGCAACAGCGCCAATTATGCTGCCACAAACTCTTTTCAGAAATGTTCACCACACCTTATTGTGCTTTGCCACAAGATTCAAATTAAAAAAAAACTTGCGGTAGTGCGTTGTGCAGGGGAAACGAGAAAGAAATCAAATTGTCTGTGTCTGCTAATCGCTTCGATATATATCAGCACACTGTATTGATTCATATCCTGCCACACGCGGCTGTTATTCTGAGGAACAAATAAAGCGCAGAGGGAGCAAGTGATCAATTAGCCTCACATTATTCCTTTTGTCTGCCACAGCTGAGCAGTCTTATCAACCACAAGCACACAACTTCCCCTCTGGCTGTCGTCCCGAACCTGCTCCCAGAACCTGGCTTTATCAGAACCACTGCTGCAGTCTGGCTTTGCAGGGTGCATGTGTGTATTTGTGTGTGTTTTGAGCTCAACTCCCAAGAGTTTAACATACAAGGGTGCGTGTTTGTGTGTGTGGCACTGACTCTCTCTGCGCTCGCAGCTTGCACACACACACACACCGCCTCGCAGCTGTGTGGATGACAGAGAGAGCAGTGTGCATGTGGACCACTGTCTCTCAGTCTGAGCTTGTGACAGTCCAGCTTGTGGAGGAGCGTTCTCTCCTCATCTCTTCCCGCGCGTGTGTCCTGCAGAAACCCGACAGAACGTAAGTCCCCGGTGTCTTTCGATGCTTTTGTTTCAGCTGTGCATGTGTGAGAGACACTTCAGACGTCCCTGTTCCCTTGCAGTTCTTCCTTCTGCTCTTTGAAAGTCTGTCTAGATGCGTGTTTGAGATATAATAGCAGATGTTTAAGGTGACTGGGTCAGGTTTTGATTTGGGGGGGGCTGGTTTTATGGAAAACTATGGGGGGTGGCAGTTATCCGCGACTCTCTGCGAGTCGCATCCAGAGAAACGATGAGATCGGCTGAAGGTTTGTATTCATGGGTGCTTTGTTCTGGTGTGATGTAAGCACGTGTTTACAGGACTGGCTGAACGCACACCTGAGAATTTAATGAATCTGCAAATATGAGTTACAGTCTGCCTGCTTAAAAGACTACACTGCACTTTTTTTTCTTGAAAGAAGATAAATTTACTTAAGAAGCAAAATAGCATGATACAATAAGTCTTCGTTTTCAAAGAATGTCTTAAAGTAAGGTTATTGTTCCTATGTCATTGGCATTATTTTTCGTGTTTTAAGTCTAAACCTCATTAAACAAGAACAGTGTGGTAAGAAAATAATTCAAGACAGATTTCTTTCTTTCTGCATAGGAGAGCAAGTAATTTGCTTGTAACTTGTGGGTGCATACAGCACCCACATATATTTGTACGAGGTTTAGCCTCTTCATTGTAATGTGTGTGTATGTCTGTGTGTAATAGTCAATGCCGAATAATGCTAAATGCTGAATAATTAATAAGAGTCATAAAGCCCCAGCATGTGTTTGAGACTCTAGCTGCAGGGATGCACTTTAGCACTCCAAACTGGACACAGCACGCCATCCATGCCCTCATCTCAGCAGCAATTACTGAATTAAAGGTGAAATGTAGTGGGAAATATTCCACTATCAAATCATTTCTGCTCATTAGTAAATCTGTGCAGAGAGGCTTATGTATCTTCCACCTCTATTCATTTAATTCAATGTGCTTAATTGGTTTGACCAAATTATGTTTTGTGTTGACAAACAAATAATGTAGCCAGAACAAGAGAATAAATTATTGGAAAACACAAGAAGAACAGGGATAAACATACAGAACAAAGTAAAAGTTGATACAAATTCTGTCATTACTTACTTTACACTATCATTCCAAACCCATGTGCTGTAATTTTGTCAATTTGTTTAAATCTACTGAAGTCATAAGATAACATAAAGATGTCAAATTTGGTGCATTTTTAAAAAATATTTTGAACACAAAGATTTGAGAACTTTCATGAAAGAGAAGGTTATCAGTAATTGAAAACTATATTTCTTTTCGTC
The DNA here is from genome assembly GCF_022985175.1 of Labeo rohita. Taxonomy (NCBI): domain Eukaryota; kingdom Metazoa; phylum Chordata; class Actinopteri; order Cypriniformes; family Cyprinidae; genus Labeo; species Labeo rohita. The sequence continues at coordinate 32,687,169 of NC_066886.1, read as the reverse complement.
ACAAAAAAATTATTTTAGGACTTCAGAAGTTTTCTATATACTGCAAGTCACATGGACTACTTTTAATATGTATATTATGTAACTATGGTATGTTTTGTCCTTTAAACAAAACTTCTTGTTATCTATCTATCTATCTATCTATCTATCTATCTATCTGTCGTCTATCTACACTCACACACAGTTGTTCGGTGCAACCCTATAATCTGGTTAGGATTCATAAATGTGCTGAAAGCCGTTAGCAATACCCAACTCTCCCAACTCTTTCACAGGTGCTCTGTCTCCATTCTTGTTCTGTTCCTTGGTTTGCTGAGTTCTTTTCTCTTGTTTCCTCCATTCAGTGCCATATGAGATCTATTCTGTGAGTATGTGTGTGTTGAGTGTGTGTGTCTTTGTTTTGTTGCCAAGGCTTGGCTGAAGCAGGCAGCATCCATATTGCCCATGAGCGGAGACCCCACCCAACCACATTCACATGTGATGAATAAAACATGACATTGAGATTGTGCCTGGGCTGAGTGCAGCCGGGCAGCTCTGTTGACCCGTTTCAGAAAGCCACCGACAGGTTCCGACTAATTTGGGTCACTTTAAGCCCATATAAAAGCGGCACGTCAGTATCTACAGAGGCTGAGTGAATCAGCAAGTCCAGAATGATCCAGCTTGGGTCCCTAGACTCCCCCAGCTCAGGGAAATATAAAGCAGGAACACGTTCAAAGGAAGTCAATGTTTATTCCCTCGGTATCACTCTCTTTCTCTCTCTCGCTCTACTTCTTTACCTCTCCGCTATTGTTGAGAGCATGTGCGGATTTGTGGAACATGCACATCTTTTTCCCATTCTTCCCTGAGTGAATTTTAAGCCACAAACCGAGGAACAAAATAGTTATATTTGCACTCTCTTGAAGGAGTTTTATTTATGCAGAAATTACAGTTCATCTACATTGCAAATGCACAAAATGACTGTTTACTTGTGTGTGGAAGGTAAAGTTCCTGACCCACTCAAAATTGGGCCGTTGTCGATTCTGAGCCATTAGCATACGCCATCGCTCACGGCCGTATATGTGTGTTTTAGTAGGTTCTAAAGCCTACACGCTTTCTCTGAACAGAGGATGCTTCCTGCCTTTTTCACCCTGCCGTATCCTCTTCATCTTTATTTCACAGCTTGTTTTGTTTGTCTGCAGGGAGTTGCGTGTACGTCTTCCAGATTCACACTTTCTAATGTTTCGTTTCCCCCCTTATGTGCAATTTCTCTTGGTGGAGGTGGGTTGATTCACCTCTCCACCCTAGGCAAATGGCCTTTCTCTTTTCGACTGCCAAATATCTCTTCACCCACCACCAAACTGAGCCCATGCCAACCCCTCACTTCCTCTTGAAACCTGCCCTGAGGTACGAGGGTGTTTCAATAAATAAGGTAACAAGACCATTGCATCAAACTTAGTCTTGCAGAGCCAGGCATTTGAAAATCGGCATAACATCAGGCCAACTTTGCAGCTTAGTCTACAACAGTTGTTTTCAACCCTGGTCCAGGAGAACCCCTACCATATTTTCCTAATCTTTCAACTCATTAGCTGATTAAAATATTCAAAACCTGAAATTATTTTGTTTCAGATGAGAGAAAGACATCCAATAGGTACTGTTGGGGGGCCTCTTAGGAACCACAAGTATATAAAACCTGGAAAAATGTATCAGTTAGCATTCCTACTTATCTCAATGCCTGTCCTGTCCTGGCACGGGTTGTCCCGGAAGTATATAATTTGAAATGTGCCATTTTTCCAATCTGCCTCAATCCACTTTGTGATTTTCAAGTAACCCTGAAGAACTTTATTAGCTGGATTAAGTATGTTTGAATAGGGTTGGTGTTAAACTCTGTAGGACAGTGGACCCACATGCACTTCCAGGACAGGCTGTGCCAGACCAGTTAGGTCTGGATTGAAGACCTTTGGACTACTCACTGCAAGAACAATGGCAAAAAGGTCCAAAGTCTAAAATCAGGTTGATTCTGGCTTAAAACCCACCCAGTTGACGTATAGGAACAAACAACATATTGCTATGTTTGTCCGTGTTGTTTACCCTTACCAAAAAGTAATATACTTCAAGTTTATTTTATTAAGTATACTTAATTAAAGTTCAAGTATATTCTTTATTATACTTTATGTAGTAAGTATACAAATATCAGTGTACTAGTAGTATACTCGTAAGTGTTCTATTTCAATACTCCTTGGGACTAAATTGGCCCACTTTCTAGTATATAAAAGTATACTTTTAAGTATAACAGTAGTAAACTAGTAAAACTCAAGTACACAACTAGTTTACATCAATGTTTTTAGCTTGTACTGCAACTACACTAAAAGTGAACTTGTACGTATACTGATAGTTTACTAATTAAATATTTGTTGTAGCATTTTTAGTACACTTTGAAGTACAGTCTCAGTAAACTACTAGTTTAATAGTTTTATACTAGTTTAGAAGTTTTCTTTAAGTGAACTTTACATCATACTTTAAGTATGCTACTATATACCTATTTAGGTATTAATTTGTGTATACTTTGTTATATCTAAACAAAAGAAAGAACAGGGTATCTGCTTGTAAACAAAAGTTTTTTTGTTTTTTTTCTTACAGTTTCTTCTTCACTTGTGTGTTGTGTTTGTTTTTGTTTTTTTTTTGGTTTTGTTTTGTTTTGTTTTTTTTGGTAAATCTGTACAGAAGATGTGTACTAGTGCCCCCTACCGTACAACAATGTATACACGGATTCTAGAAACACAAGTATAGCACAAACATATTTAGACTTTTTAAAATTATAAGTCAAATATACGAGACAGGAAGAGTCATCTGACTGACATGTAAACAGACAGACTACAAGTTTGTTTTTATACACAATATAAGGTTGTATAAAGCTGAAATGGATAATACACATTGTCTTCATCTGAAGCCCAACATGATTTTCCAAAGCTGTTAGTGCACATGGATGGTCTCTGATTAACCAACCTCTTAAGCACACTGTTTACCCAAGGAACCTTTTTTAGAGGCAGCTTTATGTCTCTCTCCCTCTCTTTCTCCCTCAATCCATCTCTGCCACTAACCCAATCTCATTAATGATCGATCGATAGAGCTCGGCTACGTTCTGCTGGAGTCTGGAGTGGTTGTAAGCCATGGTTCTCTGGATGGGGCTGATGTGGAGAACCATACTCTCTTTCGTGGAGGCTGCAGTAATTAGTGCTACTCAATGTTATGGCTCTACATTAATCAGAACCTCTTTTCATCAGCCAGTACCATGATTGGACTGTTTGTTCTGTCTCTCGTGGGCCAGCGTTCAGATGCTGTGGCAGTTTTCTCTGTACCTCTAGTGCAGAGCTGATAACAGGCCCTGCATGTGACTGAAGCTCTCAATGGTTGCAACTGATTTGTATGGTTGTAGCAGGAAACATACAGGAATATTTAAATAATGAGCATTTTGGGACAGTTTTTGTGTGTACAGGCATAGGGATATTTTATGAAACGATGATGTCATCACCCCACGTCTCAACCTTAGTCAGACACCGCTAGAACATCATGAACAAACAATGAACGACTGTATTTTTCTTAACTAACATTCACACTTCATTTTTAGTATATCTCTGTGGCCAAATTACAGTGCCACATACTGGTCTGGCATGTATACTACATCATTTTCAGTCTGTTTCTGTGTGTATGCAGATATATCTTGAGATAATGTGTTTACGGATTTTTTTTTTTTTTAGAACAAACAAAAAAACAAACAAAAAAGATTGGATAGGGAAAGCTCTGGCTTCATGTAGACGGGCCCCCAATGTGGCGTTAACTATTTCACCCTAAATTGTACAAAATCTCTGATTGGTCCCTTTCCATGTCAGTCAGAATGAATGAAAAAGTGGACCAGATTTCATACCAGCAGCCAAAAGTCTGGATCTGTGAGACTATTTAATCTAATCAGGCTGGATTTATATAGGTGTCGTCATTATAGAACAATTACAGAAGGCAAGAGATTTGAATCGGTACAAGATCATAGACATTGTCTCACTGCTTTCCCCTCAGTTCTTGTTCTCTTATTTAGTTTAAGCATCAGTGGGTGTGATTTGATGAGATTAGTTTTTCTTAGTGCAGGTGTACAACATGCTTTACGTAGAGATGGGAATAGAACAGACAAATGCATTTTGATACTACAACATTTTAAATAATTCAGTCATGATGTTAAGTTTACCACAGATACAGACATTTCTTCTCTCCTTCTGTCAGGTCTGATTTCTCGTCTGCTGATAAGAGTTCATCATCCTTGATTTTCAACAAAACATAAAAGAGAAACAAATAAGTCGGCTGTTCTGTTGTGTTTCTAAGCCCTAAATGTGAAATAGTTCAATCAGATTTGTAGCTTCAGAAATGGTATTGAGACTGCTCAGATGTGCTGGATCAAAATGGACCACAGCAGTTCACAGGCCATGAAAACCTGATGGTGTGGAACAGGGTAGGCAGGACGGTCATTTCAACCGCTAGATGAACGGCCAATCTAAGAGGTCACTTTACCATTATACTCCTCAGGGCCGAAATAAAATACAACCTTATTTACTGCAACAAAATGGTTCTGAGTGTGTGCCTATGTATGTGTGTGAATGTTCAGCCTCAACTGCATTTGTGAAGCAAACGAAAGTTGACAGCGAAAAAAAAATTATCCTACAGTGCAGCAGTATTAGCCCACAGCTCAACGGAATTACCTCAAAACACAAGAGAATTAGCCCTCAACACAATGGAATTAACCCACAACATAACTAAATATTTTCAGCTAAATTAAATTTTAAGTTCAATGAAAAATGATATATCACCTCACCATGCTAAAAGCAAACAGCTGCTAATTATGTCAGATCATTCTGCAGGAGATTAAATGTGTAATTTACTTCCTAACAGAAAAAAAGTATTTCAACTCATATTTTCATATGCTGTATCTTGATAAATAAAATCACAATTGTGTAAACATAAAAGGCATGACACATATGCACCAAAAGGGGTAGAGCCAAAATCATTTTTAATCAACTCTGCTCACTCTGCCGCCATTTTCGAAACACCTCGGGCGTTTTTTTTTTTTTTTTTTTTTGTAGTCATGCAAGTACAGCTCTTATCTACTTAAATGAGGGCACAGAAAAATCTCCAGTGTTTGCCAAGCATATGTTTCAATAACATTTCACCAAGGTAGTATAGCTTAAATTAGCTTAAACCAGGCTCAAAACATATTTTTATGATATAAAGAAAATCACTGAAACACATGATAACATTTACATTTCAAGGCAAAATGTGTAGGTTATGCACCACTAGGGACGTCAAACCGAATTCTAGTCAGCCAGTGTTCAAGAAATAGGCAGTTTGACCATTTGTTGAGCCAAATTTTAACTGGCAATGGAAAAACATTTTAACATAGACAAATTAAATAGAGCAGGCGTCATCTCTTTGTCATACACAATAGCATTAAATCTGTATACTATCCAATCATTTGTAGCTGCAGGACAAAGCCTTTTATTTAATCATTTCAACATGAGCTGAGCAGTTTGTCATTTATGTCACTGAACATTGCTCTTGCATGCTATTTTATTAGCTGTAAACAAAAATATTGGATATGGGCAAATGCTTCTAGTGAAAAAAAAAAAAAATCTTCCAAAGAAACTCAGTGGGGGATTTGATTTACTGAGCCACATAGTACCATCTGGAGATGGGCAAGCGTTCCCCAGTATGAAGTAGTTACATTACCCCACCCACTGACAAACATGCGCAGACAATTTACCCTGACAGGTTTAGACAGTATATCAAGAAATAATGTAGCATTAAATACAGCATTCATAACCAGATATATGCATAAACTACAGCCAAAACGGAATTTCACATAAAAGTAAAAAAGGAAAAAATTAGAAATTTATCTCACCCATACCAATAGCAGCATGACAAACCATTTTATAGAACATAAAGAACAAAGCAGGTTTCAACAACACAAAAAGCAAAGCTTTAATTAAGCATAATGTTAATTAGTGTCGGTGTGGTGGAACACTTGTTCTGTCTGATTATCAGCTAATTAATCTCTAGAGAAAACATGCTGAGCTCAGAGAGACAGATTAAAATCCAGAGACCAGCATGACCAGTGGCCTGAGAGAAAGAGATTTCTAATAAATAAAAGGTAAAAATAATAATAATAACAATAATTGCGTAATGTTAAAAGACCTGTGGCAAGCAACCATAAGCGTACCGAACCCAGGCAATTAGATTCCACCTCCTATTTTCCCAGCCAATCCCATTTGGTGTCTCTCTGTGATTCCCAAATGGGGTGGAGTCCAAACCTGTCTAAGATGGAGTCTGTTTACCCTGCTAACAAGATCTGAACCCTTAGGGGCATCGACCGCTGTCTGCAAGAGTCAAGTGTGTGTGTTTTCAGGATTCTCTGGATTTCTGCTTTATAAACATCTTTTCTAAGGGGTTAGAGGATAAAATGTCTGTAAACCAGAAGGTTTTGGCTACTCATAATGCACTGTACTCTTCTGTTAGCTATAAGTGCTATTACATAACACCTTTTTGAAGTATAAATATGTCTTTTACGGAAGAAGATTCCATTGCAGACGTCACAAGTGTACAGCCTTAGGACAGAAATATCATTTGTGCAAGTGCACAAAAGCAGATGTGAATGGCTAGCCAGCATATTGCAAGTATGCATACTTAGTGTGTCCTCGAGTTACTGTGTCCATAACAAATGGTACTCAAGGGGGTGATAGGGTTACCTTCAAACACCTGTGCCATTCCACCAAGCGTTATTATTCATGTAACTAGCTAACCAAACTAGCTAACAAAATCTACCTTTGCTAGCAAGAGCCTTTTCAACTTCTTGCTCTGCTATGAACTGACCTGAAAGAGAAAATTATCATAGATCCTATATAGTTTATACTAGTGGTTCCCAACCATGTTTCCGGAGGCCTCCCAATACTGCACATTTTGCATCTCTTCTTTGTCTAGCACACCCATTTCAGGTCTTGGAGTCTCTGCTAATGAGCTGATGATCTGAGTCAGGTGTTTGATTAAGGAGACATGGAAAACATGCAGTGTTAGGGGGCCTCCAGGAACGTGCTTGGGAACCACTAGTATACACTAATGTAATGGACACCCCTGCACCAACAGAAGGGTCAATGTTTGGCTGGTTAGCCAACTTGGTTGGCTGGTATTGTCATGCTAACACTTAGATGCCATAACTGCACACAGATTAAAGACGCTGCTGTACTGAAGGTATTGGGACTGTGTTTGTTTTTGTAGGTGCCATCAACCAATCAGCTTATCATGACATAATTTTCCTGCAGCTCTAGAGTGATTATTCACATGGCAGATTTAAAATCATGTATTTCCGGGGGTGCCACTAAGATGAATGAGAATGCTAACAGATAGGTATTTCAGACCTCCTGGCGGCAACACTGAGAATATAACGTGTATTTGCGTTATGAATTGCTTTTTGACATATTTCAAAATGCAGCGATGTGTGAAATTGATCTTGCGTAGCTAGAAGCTCCTGTGTTCACGTACTTGTGTAGAGTATGTTTTCGGGCCTTTTTGTGTGTGTGTATATATGTGTGTGTCCACAAGTAGACATATACATATACGCAGAGCTGGGTGCTGACTGACTACATGTAATCTGGATTACGTAATCAGATTCCAATAATTAAGTACTTGTAATCAGACTAAGTTACATTTTAAAATACTCGTAATCAGAATACAGTCTTTTTTTTTTATTGATTACATGATTACATATTATTCACACAGTAGCAATAAATTATTAATCATTTATTGATTCTCTCTAATTCCTCTTTTTATCTTTCAAACGTTCCTTTCTAAAATAGTCTACTGCTTACATACACTCAGAAAGTCCAATTTTGTGGATTCTCACATAGACTAGTCCAGGGGCAATGTTGGTCCTGAAGTGCCGATGACCTGCAGAGTTTAGTTCCAACTCTAATCAAACACACCTGAACAAGCTAATCAAGGTCTTCAGAATCACTAGAGCTACAGTCAGGTGAGTTTTTTTTTTTTTTTTTTTCCCAAGGTTGGAACTAAACTCTGCAGGACATCAGCACTCCAGGACCGACGTTGCCTATCCCTGGACTAGTCATTAGACAGGTGGATCAATGGATTTACAAAAATCATTTTAAGTTTAAGAAATGTTTCAACATTGCATCAACTACTGATGAACACATTCATTTTTTTTTTTCAGTTATCACAGGTTATTTAACCATGTATTACAATGTATTATTGAAAGGCTTCTGTCTTTCAAGCTTATTAAAAAGCTTAAATTCTCATTTTTTTTTTTTTTTTATTTGCAGACATTCTCAAACTTTTTGTAATCTGAACCTTTTTTATCTAATATATTTACTTTAAAGGGGTGGTCAATCAGCAGTTCTGTAAAAAGACTCCCTTTGCATTGAACTTTGAGCGTTGTAACTTTGCAGATATTGTTTATGCTCAAACAGCAACATTGCACACTAATTGAAGTAAAAAAAAAAAAAAAAAAAAAGAGAGAATTCATAATCAATGACCTCTTTAAGTACCCCCAATATTTTAAAATAAATATTTAATAATTTAGTATTACATTTGCACGTTCACGGTTCTCTGACACTGATTAATGGTTATATGGATTGCAGGTAAACATAAAATATTTAATCTTTTTTAGTAAGTGTATTATTTTGATTGTTATTTTAAAATTATTTATTTTAATTTTACATTTTTATGATTTAATTTCTTGTTAGCCTTTCATTAAACTCACAAACCCCCTGCAGTTCCTTTACGAACACGTTTGGGAAACCTTGATATAATATAATGTTTAATGCACTTCAAGTTGTTAATTACAATTAAATTAATGTATTTTCTCACTCTTTGTATTTTTAAATCGTTATTGTACAAGACTATCCTGTTTAAATCAATGTGATAAAAGAGTTAGGTCAAAAGTAATCTAAAAGTAGTCTGATTATATTACCTAAAATGTGCAATGTAATGGATTGTGTCACTGATTACAATTTTTGCCAAGTAATTTGGAATCAGTAACGGATTACAATTTGTAAGGAATCTACCCAGCTCTGCATATACGTACATATATGTACAACTCAACCAGAGCACAAGAGCATAGAGAAAAAATATGGAAAAAAGTGGAAGAAAGGAGGATTATGTAGGGTTAGTAATTGTGTTGACTTTCAGTTTGTACCTTTTTTTCTGACCTTGCTGTTTTTTGGGTTTTTTTTTAACTACAGTAGCTCCATCGGACAGCACCAGTCAGCTGCCCACTGGCATAATAAAGTACCTATCTGCACACTCTTACACACAGTTCTGGTGCAAGTTTGTATTTCCTTTGACATAAAGTTAGCAGAGACACAGTTTTTCCATTAGAGATTCAACACCTCCATCTCCAATTTAAGTACACTGTTTTTGACCTTACCACCCTCCTCTGCCATCCACACTTGAGACCATTCTGAAAACAAAATGGCCATGATTTGCAATTCTAAAACCTCTGACACTGCCCACCACCTGGTCCTGTGTCCCACTCTTCTGCTAACTAGGTTCATGTCACCCATTCTGCTGCCAACCCTGTCTGTGAATATTTTAGAAGAGGAGATACTTCAGTTTCTCATCCAAAATTGTGCAACCACCGGCCTTGATGTTAGGCTAGATCCTAAAAGACCCACACAAAGACCAGGACCTCTTGGGATGATTTGAAGGCACACCACTTAATAAATAGACACCTTTCTGTAGACTTCAAACAATGCTAGGTTTAGCTGGTTTTGAATCTGAACTCTTCAAGTATCCCTGGACACCTAGATGGTAGATGGTAGACATCCATGAGCAATGGCTAGGGTTAGTTACCACTTATCTAATGTGTAGGCTCCAAATGGTTTATCCCAAGATTGAGAGCTTCATACTCACAACACTCCAACAGGTTGTTGGCAAGCCAGGATTAGGGTAACATGAGCAAGATTTAATCACCAGGTTATCAATGTGAATCAATGTGTGCCGTGTATCAGCCCTTCTAGACACTATGATCAGTATTTTCTTGTCATCTAGCTAGGCCAAATTTCATACCTCAGTACCTTGATTTCTCAACTCTCAAAACTGTCAAAACACCAGGCTCTCAACTATAAAATCAAACCTCACTTCAAGATTCACCTACTCTAGATTACTCACCTCACACAGGGATTATTGTCTTTTTATAGCAGTATTTCAATCAGAAAAATAATTTGACCCATTTACAATGTCCTAGTAACCATGTTAGTAAATTTGAGATTTAGAGAAAATGAATGCATGTCTTCCGCTCTGGTTTATTTAAAGGCTGGCGGACGTAAGTGTTTATGGGCGTGTCCGATGGGAGGGTATAGGGTCGGGATGTGGCCGCCTGGCACAGTCAGTTTTGGCGTCTCGGAGCCAAAGACAAAAATACGCACACAAATCCACACCCAAGAGGACTAACCTGAACAAACAGCTATAGTTTTTTGCTCTAGCACTCATCAGACAAGCAGATTTGTAAAAGCAAATAAATAAATGCAGAAAGTATTTACCCAAATTTCTTCAGGAGACACCAAGCAAAGGTTACACCATTCTTCTGCAGGAACATTTTGCCACTGAGAATATATTTGGAAAGTAAAATATCGAACTCATATGAAGTTTTGTTTGTTTTTACATCTTATGGGTTTGGGTCATGCTTCATAAGTGTCACGTTGGTTTCTGAGAGGAGGCAGCCAGAATACTGAGAGGCTAAATGAGGTCAGATCAGATCAACATGATGGGACATATGCCCAGGGTTTCAAATCACATATTAATCTACTAAATCTACCACTCACAATTGGTATATAACTGTGCATGTGAGAGAGTGAGAGATTAGGTGTGTGTTTGTGTGAAATCTATTTGCATTCCTTTGGCAAGAGGATTATGAGAGGTGTTGAGCATTTGTAGGTTGCCACTCTAGTGATTTTTATTTATTTGTTAATTGAAATCAACACTTCTGCTCTAATCAGTGCATTGTTTTCTGCTTTGGATTAATCACTTATGCTTGAATTTGTCATTCAGAAGTAAATAACATAAAAATGCTATTAATATATACAAATCGAGTATTGAACACATCACCATTTTTCCTGGTAAATATATTTCTAAAGGGGCTGTTGACATGAAATTTTCACCTTGTGTCGATAACAACCCAAGCAATCCATACTAATCCAAATAAAACAAAACAAATATTTTCAGAAATTAAATTATGTGTAATAAAATGGAATGACATGGGGAAAATGTACTGAACTACTGAAATCTATTTAATACTTCGTACAAAAGCCTTTGTCAGTAATGACAGCTTCAAGACGGCTCCCGAATGGAAAAACTAGTCGCATGCATTGCTCAGGTGTGATTTTTAGCCCATTCTTCCAAATAGTCTTCAAATCTTGAAGGTTCTGTGGGCCTCCTCTATGAACGCTGAACTTTAGTTCTTATTTTCTATTGGATTCAAGTCAGGTGAATGGCTGGGCCATTCTAGCAGCTTTATTTTCTTTTTCTAAAACCAGTGGAGAGTTTCCTGGCTGTGTTCAGTATCATTGTCTTGCTGAAATGGTCACCCTTGTTTCATCTAGATCTTTCTGGTAGTGTAGGTGTTGGGACTGAACCAGCTGATATTAATTTCCACTGACAAGGGGCAGGATTGATTTCTACTTACTAATAGATTTCAGCTGGTGTCTTAGCTTTCCATGCCTTTTTGCACATCCCTTTCTTCATGTATTTAATACTTTTCCCCATGTCATTCCATTTTATTACACATTACTTAATTTCTGACTTTATTTGTTTTGTTTTCTTTGTATGTATGGATTACTTGGGTTGTTACCGACATCTGGTGAAATTTTTTTTTAGTCAATAGTACCTTTAGAAATACATTTAACTGAGAAAAATCATGATGTGTTCAATATTTACCCGGACCAAAATTATAAACGCAACACTTTTGTTTTTGCCCCCATTTTTCATGTGCTGAACTCAAAGATCTAAGACTTTTTTATGTACACAAAAGGCCTATGTCTCTCAAATATTGTTTACAAATCTGTCTAAATCTGTGTTAGGGAGCACTTCTCCTTTGCCGAGATGATCCATCCGCCTCACAGGTGTGGCATATCAAGATGCTGATTAGACAGCATGATTATTGCACAGGTGTGCCTTAGGCTGGCCACAATAAAAGGCCACTCTAAAATGTGCAGTTTTATTACACAGCACAATGCTACAGATGTCGCAAGTTTTAAGGGAGCGTGCAATTGGCATGCTGACTGCAGGAATGTCCACCAGAGCTGTTGCCCGTGAATTGAATGTTCATTTCTCTACCATAGCCATCTCCAAAGGCGTTTCAGAGAATTTGGCAGTACATCCAACCGGCCTCACAACCGCAGACCACGTGTAACCACACCAGCCCAGGACCTCTACATCCAGCATCTTCACCTCCCAGATCATCTGAGACCAGCCACCCGGACAGCTGCTGCAACAATCGGTTTGCATAACCAGAGAATTTCTGCACAAACTGTCAGAAACCTCAGGCAAGCTCATCTGCATGCTCGTCATCCTCATCTGGGTCTTGACCTGACTGCAGTTTGTTGTCGTAACCGACTTGAGTGGGCAAATGCTCACATTCGATAGTGTCTGGCACTTTAGAGAGGTGTTCTCTTTATGGATGAATCTGGGTTTTCACTGTACAGTGCAGATGGCAGACAGCGTGTATGGCGTTGTGTGGGTGAGCGGTTTGCTCATGTCAACGTTGTGGATCAAGTGGCCCATGGTGGTGGTGGGGTTATGGTATGGGCAGGTGTATGTTATGGACAACAAACACAGGTGCATTGTATTGATGGCATTTTGAATGCACAGAGATATCGTGACGAGATCCTGAGGCCCATTGTTGTTCCATTCATCCACGACTGTCACCTCATGTTGCAGCATGATAATGCACAGCCCCATGTTGCAAGGATCTGTACACAATTCCTGGAAGCTGAAAATATCCCAGTATTTGCAAAATGCCCAAATTCTCTGAAACGCCTTTGGAGACAGCTTATAGTAGAGAAATGAACATTCTATTCACGGGCAACAGCTCTGGTGGACATTCCTGCAGTCAGCATGCCAATTGCACGCTCCCTCAAAACTTGCGACATCTGTAGCATTGTGCTGTGTGATAAAATTGCACATTTTAGAGTGGCCTTTTATTGTGGCCAGCCTAAGGTACACCTGTGCATTAATCATGCTGTCTAATCAGCATCTTGATATGCCCAACCTGTGAGGCGGATGGATTATCTCGGCAAAGGAGAAGTGCTCACTAACACAGATTTAGACAGATTTGTAAACAATATTTGAGAGAAATAGGCCTTTTGTGTACACAGAAAAAGTCTTAGATCTTTGAGTTCAGCTCATGAAAAATGGGGGCAAAAAGAAAAGTGTTGCATTTATAATTTTGGCCAGTGTATTTTACTCACTTTTACTCACTAATACAAGCCTCTGTGTCAGTTCTTCAACAGGATGAGGGACAGATGTCAGCACACACACATTACATCTGTCAGGTGTTACAAATGCGTGTGACCTTAGACTTTAATTCCAAGTAATTGCAGCAAATCCTCATGACCTAGACTAATACTGATGCTCAGCTGACCCACACACACACTCCCACACACAGGCCGCACTGTGCCCTGTTATCCAGAGGAGATGACAGCAGCTATAATTACATTAGTGCAGTAAGTACATCTAATCACCTCCATAGTACTCACACTGCCCGGAGGATGCAGCGGCCAGCCTGTGAATGTGTGCGCCTTGCTGTTATGTTCTCTCTAACTGCCTGTCACAAACCATTAAGGCTGACTGACCACATACTTGACTGCAGGACCATATGTACAGGTAGACTCACATAAATACAGACACCCACACAGCCAGTTAAAACTCCAGGAAAAGACATTAGCCATTTGAGACCAACACTGAGTGCATATTCTTATATTCAGAGAGAGTATTTAAAGGATTAACCATTTACTCATCCTCATGTTTTTCCAACCAAACCCATATGACTTTCTTTTTTTTTCTTTTTCCACCCCGAACTCATGCCACTGGTCAAGCCACTTGTACACAGCCACAGTAGTGATAATCATAAGGATATGAGATAGTTACAGCTATCTCTGCACATTAAGCTAGGATAAAAGAAAGTATTTTAACAACACACTTCAGCTTTAAATAAAGGCTGTCACTGGAGTCAGTCATGTGGCCCCTAACTCCCCTGTTGGTTTACATACATCAAATTCATGTTTCCTTAAAGTGAATTTGCCCTGGTCAGGGCTAATCAATCCAAAGGGGGAGGACAAATGCTGGCACAGAGAATTAAAAAAACCATTAAATATTGATTGTATAAAGATTATGGCAGTATTTTTTAAGCCTTAAAGGAAGGGTATTCATTAAACGTTTGTGAAGTTCATCCAAAAACTGTTTTCAGCTCCTTATGAAGATGTAGAGAAATTCTGTGCAGGCATTGCCAAAATGAACTAATGATTAAAGTAATCTGTGAGAAGACCTTTTAGAAATACAAGAAGCTATTTAGTCCCTTCACATCGTGATTCCTCAAGGCCATATGACTACATATATATAGATATGCAGAACATTCAATCAAAACTGTTGGAATTACAGATCAGTTAGCCTCATCCATCAGGTTAGCAAAATGTTAGCATGGGTCTTCACAAATTACATAGTATCTAAGCGTAAAATTGTTGGAATTTATCTATAGTAAATGTGATTAAGCACATGTTGATTGCTAGGACAGTGAATTTGCTATTTTATATCTAATGCAATAAAAACTAGATTAAAAAAAAAAGTTAAGACAAAATTTAAGTTGACTTGAGAAAGACGGACCAGAAAGTTTTAAAAGTTTAAGAAGTTTAAAGTCGTTTTAAAAGGTTAATGTTTGAATGTTTGAAGACAATACAGTCTCAGATAGATGGATAGATAGATAGATAGATAGACAGATAGATAGTATGTTAGCATCTTACTTATATGATTAACATGTAACTAGCATGTTATTATAATGATTAGCAAGTTACTAGCATGTTTTAACATGATTAGCAAGTTGCTACCCTGGTGAAAAAGCCAGCATATGCTGGTAGGTATGTTTTGATGCTGGAATGCTGGTTAGGTAGGTTTTGATGCTGGTTTAAGCTGGTCCTTTGCTGGTTTATGCTGGTCCTTAGCTGGTTTATGCTGGTCCTTGACCAGCAACATGACCAGCAAAAACCAGCAAAGGACCAGCTTAAACCAGCATCAAAACCTACCTAACCAGCATTCCAGCATCAAAACATACCTACCAGCATATGCTGGTTTTTTCACCAGGGTAGCATGATTAGCAAGTTGTTAGTATGTTTCTAGCATGATTAGCAAGTTGCTAGCATGTTTCTAGCATGATTTGTAAGTTGTTAGCATGTTGCTAGAATGATTAGCAAGATAGATAGATAGATGAGTTTGCATGAGTTTAAATGGATTAGAAATATAGTACATAGAAGGGAAGCTTGAATGATTCTCAAGGGATTCTGAGAGTTTCGACAGTTGGAGTTTGAATAGTCTTGGCTCATTTGAACATTCCGTCAGTGTAAGTCTAGGGGATTTTTCCAAGTTTTAATAGTCATTTTTAGGAAAACCGTAAGTGTGATCAGTTAGAAAGGATCACATCAGCTCAGTCTGAAGATCTGGGCTGAGTTTGGTGGTTCTAGCTCGAAAGCTCTAAGAGGAGTAGCGTTTGGAAATTTTAGACTCAGAAGAAGAAGAATAGTTTTAAGTTTAAATAGCATTTCAGTAAGCTGACTTTCTCAAGCCAACTTAATTACAATTCTATATAAATGTATTTCAAGTACATTGAGGCCACATAGCTGCGTTATCATCATGTGGCTTCACTACAGATGTCAGATTCATTGACCTTCAGCAGTGCAATGGTGCTTCTCCTCACATTCACAAAGGAATCTAAACTGATCAATAGAGCATGCTGAGCGGCCTTTTAATCTTGTGTGAAATCCATGCTTAATGAATCTCTGATTATGATGGATTGCTATGATAGAGACAGAGATTAAATTACCTGATTCTGGATTACCATCTAACGGAACAGAACCAATGAAATATTCAATAAACAAACAGAGGAAATCACACTAATTTTTCTCCAACAAGTTTTGCATTGATCAAGAGGGCATGTGGCAGCTCTTTGTCTCTTTGTGACAGTGGATCTTACGATAGACACTGCGGTTTGTGTGATGCTGGCTTTCTTCTTTCGGACATGATACAAAGCACAAATATGGAGGTTAATATAAACATCAATTATTAATATCTCTATAAAATTTCCTTCCTGGAGGAACAAAAAGAAAGAGATGGGATTGATCAAGACTGTAATATCAAGAGGGACTGGAGCACAGTGAGGAATCAACTCTTTTTCTGAGCCTGTAATATGCTTTTATTAAACAGAAAGGCCCTTCCCCTCTGGGCTTCCTCTGTTCCTGCAAGTGAACTCATCCAATTTGGTCTTTCCCAAGCACTTTCAACAGCTCAGTATGAAGGTTTTCACACTCGGCCCTCAAAATCTGTCTTTTTTTCGGATAGTTACACTCTAACACTGAAGAACAACATTTAGATATAATAAAGCCAGACAAATTTTTTTTTTCCCTTTCATAGGTACAGCCTCCAGGTGTGATGATTTTCTGAAGCCTGTACAAAATCATGTCATTTCATTGGCTGATGGCACAAACACAACTCTCTGAAGCACATTGTCTGAAAAGGTTTGATAGTTTATCTGCCCGTGCATTCTGAGAAGCTTTTGGATTATTATTTAATTTTGGAAATTGTGTTTCAGCAACCCACATCCAGATGAGTTTATCTTTCTTCAGACTGAAACAAGACTGTTTTACAATGAGTTTATGGGATAGTTTACTTAAAAGTCAATAGTCTTAGTTTGAGTGTCTCTGTGGTGTTACCATTGTCATACACTTAAAAATAAAGGTGTTTTAAAGAGTTCTTCACAGCGATGCCATAGAAGAACCATTCTTGGTTCAGTCAAAGGTTATATAAAGACCATTCAGTCTTTCTTACCTTTTTATAATCTGAAGAACCTTCTTTCGCCACAAAGAAACTTTTGTGAAACAGAAAGGTTCTTCAAATATTAAAGATTCTTTATGGAACCATTTAGACAAAAAAGGTTCTTCTATGGCATTGCGAAGCACCTTTATTTTTAAGAGTGTATCACAATTCTTACATGAACGAGTTAGGGCATTCACACAAGGACTGTCATTCTGACTTCAGCTATGGCTCTGGAACTATCAAGCTGAATAAATAAAAACAGAAATAAAAATTTTAGGTGAACTACCAATTCAAGGTTTGCTCAAATCACTAATTCTAAGTATGAGCAATTGTGATGTTGGCAAACTGTTTTTGGCAGCAACTTTGATAAGTTCTAATGAAATGTAACCTTAAGGCTTTTTCACACCAACATGAATGTTCGTCATGAAATTAATAAATAAATAAATAATTGGAATGTGAATGTTTGTGTTGGCTTTCGAGAACCGGTTCCATTTTAGAACCGGTTCCAAATTTCCAAGAACCGGGTATTTGATAAGACAGATGCATTCCTGCGTTCACATTTTAATGTGATTTTAAACAATTTATGCGCAGGAAGGGAAAGAACTTGAGCCCTGTTTGCGTTCAGTGTGCATATCTGAAGTGCACGCACAGAGAACAACAGGCTCAGTGTGAGTTCCCAGCCTGCATCCGTTCTCAAACAGTTCCATGCATTTCCATCGCAGAAGATTTGTTTCGAGTCTAAACATGCTTCTCTTTCACATTTACTGACCAATATGCACAAAAATGAGTCAGTATATCATCATAAACATAGCTGTTTTTTGTCTTAAGTGAACATAAATAGATGTGAAAGAAAACGTAAAAGTAAAAAGTAAAACCTTCTGTGTTAAAGAGACAGCAGCCTAATAAACGTCCTGCCTGCCATTAACGTTAATCAAAAAACAAAACAAACAAACAAAAAAATCTTTCACTGATCTTGACTGAATATTGTTCGTAACTTTATGACAATTAATGTATATAATATTTGTGAAAAGAAAACTATAGTGTTTATAAACTTTTTATTTCAATTTCTGCGCCTGAAATTATATTGCTAATTGATTTGTTTGTTCTTATCTTATTACTGACTGCTTACTTGTCTTTAGCAATTTAATGTTTAAAATTTATTATTCTAGTTGTTTTTGTTGTGGTATTTTTTAAGCTGCTTGAAATCTAAATGTTTCACTAAATGTTATATATATATATATATATATATATATATATATTTGAATTTATAAGCAGAATTGGAATCGGAATCAGATACCCAACCCTAGTCTGAACACATGCATTAACAGCAAGTCATTCAAATGTTTATCACACCAAACATTCATCTTGGTGAACAGGCCTTTATATGCACAAGTAATAAGTGTGCAAACACAGGTAGTTAAATTACCTTTAATCACCTTCGTCATTGTTATTTAGTAGGTATGCCCATATAAACAAATAAACAAATACACAGCTGGTCATTTTCTCCTTGCAATGAACTGATTTTATACTTACTAGCCTGTTAGCTGATAATCTTCCTTCCACATTAATGATTAGATTCAGCTAATGGGAGCAATGCAATGCTATTTGCTATCAGCATGCATGCAAGCACAGGACCATCAGCAACACACACCTAAAAGGATGATAGACACAAAATAAACCTTAAGGCGATATTCCTGCACCTGACATCAGTCAAAAACTTGCAAGTGTAAAGCATTTGTTACAACTGTATATGCACACACCAATGCACATGCACATACATCTAATGAAGTTAAGATGCCTAAAAGCAACTGTATGAATGAGTCATTATTGTCTATTTCTGGAAATCCAGAGTGGAGATCAAAGCAGGCTGGCAGGGTGGGTCCGGGCTGCATTAATCCACATGTATAATGCATGTCACAGTGTCTGGATGTGCTAGTAGCATATGGGCATAATGAGACAGTGGATCCCAAGAACAGCGGGAGACATTAACGACAAGTTCCTCTCAGGGACAATGAAAGCTCAGCTCACAACAAAACTAACTACAAATGAGCAAACCTTACCCACAAGCGTTCTAACCGTGATCCGAGCTTACAAATGCAAAACAACCGTCACTGAAAGAAGCATACACAAGGTAACCAAGCCATCAAAGATGCCAGACAATAGCTCACAACAGTCATCATCCACCTTTTCAATGACCTTGCTTCCACCCACTATTCCCCATTTGTTTTTTTTTTGTTGTTTTTTTTTTACAAGATGTATGCAAACCTGTACAAACCTGTATGACTTTTCCTCTTAAAAGTTTAAATAAATAAATAAATACATAAATACATACATACGTACTATAGATAAATAAATAAATGCAATTTTACATCTGCAAATTTACATTATATACCAGTTGTGAAAGAACAAGTCCCCTCTGCCGTGGCCTTGATTTTAATCTGGTCATACAAATGCAAATTACTAAATTAACGATTCATTTGGTGATGGACTTTTTGCATTTGATAAGAAAGAACAACACCTACTCCAGCAGTTAACACATTCTATCTAAAATTTACAGATAATCTACTCTTTTAATCCAAGATGTTCATGTCTTTCTTTCTTTAGTCGTTAAGAAATTGTGTTTTTTGAAGAAAACATTTCAGGATTTTTCTCCATATAATGGACTGATATGGTGCCCCGAGTTTGAACTTCCAAAATGCAGTTTAAATGCGGCTTCAAACAATCCCAAATGCAGGTGTAAACGATCCCAGCTGAGAAAGAAGGGTCTTATCTAGCGAAACAATCGTTTATTTTCAGAAAATGAATACAATTTATATACTTTTTAATGTCAAACGCTCGTCTTATCTTGCTCTGCCTGAAGTGTTTGTTTTTTTTTTCGGTTCACAACAGTTAGTGTATGTCGAAAATTCCCATCTCATATTCTCCCTCAACTTCAAACTCGTCCTATATCGCTGTTTTACCTTTTTTGTTAAGGGTGTTAAATCTTTGCATGTTCACTTTGCAAAGACTGGGTCAGTACTTCTGCAGCGATGTAGGATGATTTTTGAAGTTGAGGGAGAAAATACAGTTGGAGTTTTTCGTCATACCCTAACCATCTTGAACCACAATATACAGAGTTCAGGGAGAGTAAGACAAGAGGAGCATTTGAGATTAAAAAGTATTTGAATTGTATTTTTTTTAATGAAAATAACTTATCCTTTAAATCTTAGTCATATGATGGAAAAAAAGGTTCAAAAGTAAAAAAAAAAAAAGATGAACCATGGAATCCATGCACCAGTTACAGAGCACTCAGCTCAGTTCAGCTCATTTCCTGAAGCATCATTCTTAGGTTCTGCGTCAGTCTTTACGCCATGTTTTGACATATGCTTGTCTCAGCTTCTGCTAAGTAACCCTGGACGTCATCTGTGAATGTTTTCTGACTGCAGTGCTTTGCATCTGGCTTCTAAAACACTCTGGAGCATTTAGTACGTTTGCATATTTCATCACTCAAATCAAAGGATCCAAATGTACACTGTCCCCAACTAACAAGACATCCTGCTTTGAGACTGAGAATCAAGAGCTGTACCATGATGAAAAACATCAGGTTTGCTGAGAACCGATATCAACCTTTAAATTGCTAAATAAATGAATTGAGGCATACTTATTTGATAAAATTAATCTCTAAAACCAAACACCACTGAAATGTAGTGTGAGGAAACCGGTGTAGTGCAGCTTTTATTTCAAACAACATTTCAGAAATTATTTGCACTAAGTGGAAAAAACAGCCCCAGGCCATCTTCATATCCAGTTAATGCCAACAGAATGTCAACATTATTTTTAAATGGCACCAAATGATGTGGAAACTTGCGACTGTTACTTTAAAGGCACTAAAAGCTTCTCTCTTTTTTTTTTTTTTTTATTAAAAAAACACACACACACACACACACACACACACACACACACACACACACACACTTTAAATTGATACTAAAGAGAATTTTCTTTAAGTTTTCAACAATAAGAAAAAACTTTATTAACTTTGAGAATAACAGAAAAATTGCTACATATTGAAGGTATAAAGTTTAGACTGCAGAAATGCAGCTTGAATTTCTGCTGACCCTGGTTTATGTTGGTTACTACTAGTTTGGTGCTGAGATATTAACTAGTGGACCAGCAAAGCCATGCTCTCTAAAAGTAAAAGTTACTTAGTGAAACAGTAGTTAGCAACGTTTGATAGATGATGTAACTATCAAAACAAGTTTTTTTTTTAATTGGCGGTAGAATAATGCATACTCTTAATGTGCCATCAGCCAGTCAGTGTCAATGATGTCATTTATCTGCAGTAATTAGTCACATGGCTTCCTTGATAACGGTTCAAATGACTCACTCACCTACCTTACACCCCCCCCACCCCCGCCCCCACCAAAGAAAAAAATAAAATCTAGAACTAAGTTTGTTTCTGCCCAAGAGCAAGGATGACAGCATGCAGGTTGTGGCTGTATGAGCGAGCTGAGTAATGATAATGAGCAACAGATAGATCTGTCCAAGTATTGTCGACTTCTTTAGGGAAACATTACAAACCTTATCAACTTATCTCATGAATATTAATCTGGTGACATAACATTTGCACAGTAGTCTTATCTGTCTTGTTGAGAAGCAATTCAATGAGTGCTAGCCATAGTAAAATCACTGCTACATTTGTTCAGTCTACTGCCAATGCAACTGGCTGACAGCTGTTTGTGACTGGATAAAAACATTTTCACACTGTGACAAGCTCCTAAAATATAATGATTACTTCCTTAAAAGTGTAGGGGTGGGGGAATTTCCTGTTTACAACTATAAAGACAAAGAAAAATGACATCTGAGGAAATAAAATGTCAACGCTGCCATTAGCTTTGCAGGTTCATTTGTCAACAAATACGTCTTCTAGCAACCAAATTATAGAGGATAAATGATGCTGCGCTATGTTAATATTTGTTTTTCAGGTATATCATGAATTGCAATTATATATATATATATAATGTTTGTAAAATGGCACAGCTTTTTAAATATCTGAAAGTACACTCTTAACTTCAGTCAGTCAAGCATTATAATATATTACGATAATCAAGTATTATTTAATGACAGAACTTTATTGATTAGATTTAAAATTTGGTAACCATGTACAAATGCAATTAGTCATTTTAACTGAACTTGGGACTGGTGGTGGTGCTTTTTTGGTCATTCAGTTTTTCTGTAAAAAATGGGGAAAAAAACTAACAATAATACTGATGATAATAATAATAGTAATAATAATAATAATAATAATAATAATAATAATAATAATATAAATTCTTCTAATAAGAACGATATAAAACACACTAAGGATTAATGAGCTGTTGGATTCATGAATATTAATCAGTTTGTGTGCGTTCACTTGAACTGATTTGCTAAAATCAAGACAGTGGCGATAATAGGTGACCGTCAGCCAATGAGATTGTTCATTTGTGCATTAGCTTCTCCCACTATTGGAGAAACCGGTGGTTCTTAAAAGCTGAAGAAATCCAAAGGAACGCTGTTATTTTAAAAGGAAAATACAACAAAGAATATTGTTTACATGTAGCACGTCAATTCTGCATGTTATGTAAGACTCTCTCACTCTCTCTCTCTTTGCGTGTGTGAGACAAAGCGACGGCGAGTTGTGTGCCTTCACACTAGAGCATGGGTGCTCAACCCTGGTCCTGGAGATCGACTTCCCTGCAGAGTTCAGCTCCAGCTCTGACCAAACACACCTGAACCAGCTAATTAGGATCTCAAGGAGCACTTGATAATACAGACAGGTGTGTTTGATTAGGGTTGGAACTAAACTCTGCAGGAAAGTCGATCTCCAGGAACAGGGTTGGGCATCCCTGCGCTAGAGTTTACAATATGTCAAATACGGGTATGATGCGCATCCATTCAGAAGAACTGAGAAATAAATCGCTTGACGGAGAGTAAAACGCTGAAGCGTTCGGTCAGAGTGTTCAGCAGCGACTGAAAATATGTATGTGCTAAACTTATACTTAGCCTACAGTTCACACACTGGCAAGAAAAATCTGAGAATTTATTATCCAGTGGCTAATTTTAGACATCATTTAGTCACACAGAGTGAAGATTTAGTGATATGTGAGTGATTTACTCGCAATGTAGAGGGTTGAATTGATTCAAATATGATATATAAACTTTTACTCATTGATGCATTTTATTTGTTCAAAAGTGAATATTTATCATTAACTGTGTACATCCAGCTGGGTGCTGCCATGTTCATGTGATGTCAGTTTTGTCTGGTTCAAATCAAGTTCCAGCACTGAAAGTCTGATTTCAAGTAGTTTTCCAGGTAGAAATTTGAATATTCAGGCATTCTGAGTAATGACTTCCACTTATAATAGTTGCTATGGACCTTCTTGTGTGAATTTGTAAAGGGACGAAGTTCTGCTCTTTCAGAAAGCAGTGTGAGAACAGCGAGGGACCTACAGGCCTGAATAATCACTTTCTTGGCACATAGTACCTCAGCGCAGCTAAATTACCAATTACAGTCAACAATTTCAATCCATTCCCCAAGAGCTCACAGCACCTTACACACTAGCAGCCTGGCTTTAAATAATGCATTCATTTAGCTGATGCTTGGGAATTTTGTGTGGTAATAAAACGATTAAGACACAGTATAAATATTTCCATATATAGCTTAATTTTTTATCTGAAGGCTTGTTGGCTTATCTGTGTCTGTATCTATTTGTGGAAATTTAAACTTGATGTGTAGAATTTCAAAAAATGTTCATCCCTAAGTGTCAGTTTCTGGCTCAACCAGTGGCATACATTTGGAACAGTGCTATTTGTTCACCTGGGTTAAAAGAAGTAACGAGCTTTTCTATTACAACAGTCCAAAACATGTTTAAATTAAGTCAAAAAAGGTAAACATAAACTCATGTAGCACAAAAGCAGTGAAATGTAAATAAATTGAAAATAGTTGAACCGCTTCTCATTGGGGTCCTGATTACCCTGGCAGGGATTATTTTGCGATAACGGCTGACTGACTGGGACAAAAGTTAATTATACAGTTAAGCGCTCTTTATACAAAAATATTTGAGTGCACTCTGCCACTACTGACCAATCAGAATCAAGTATTTGAGAGAGCGGTGCACCAAGCAGAGCCACAATAGTGAGTTGTGTGTATTTGAGGGTTGAGTCTATGTCTAGTTGTTGTTTGTTACGTGTGTTGAGTGTGTGTGGAGCACTGGTTAATGAGGCCGTACGGTGGATAATGGAGTCGGCCTGCTGTTGTTCTGCTGTTGTAAGAGCTCAGTCCGACCCCGTCCCGCCTTACATCTCCTATCCTTTCATCAACAGGAATGTCTGCGTTTGCTAAACGAGAGTCTGATTAGTTCCTACAGACTGAGAGCGTTTCTTCATCGCTCTGTTCTCCTCCCTCTCTGAGCCGCTCCATTCTGTCTGTCACCGCTTTTGTTCACTTGTGGGAAACAGAGTTCTCTAAGCCTTTATTCAGAACAGAGCTGGAACCCAATCAAACAGAGAGAGAGAGGGAGAAAGAGAGAGAATCGCTAGTCTGATGACTGGCATGTGAAACAGTAAATTGCGGAGTCTCCAGGCACATTAGAACCAAGAGGAAAAACCAATCACCTCCATAATATCTCAATTATTTCCCATAGATCTAATCTAAGAGCAAATTGAGACTTTTGCTTAAGTTTCCCGATAATAAGACCAAAGCAATCCCACATGATCCTTATTGGAGTTTCAGAAAAGATTTTAACAGTGTTAATTTCCTCTGTCTGACTTCGAAGACCAAATCTCTTCTTAACAAATATTTATTTTTCTTCTTATTAGTATTCATGTTATAAATCTGTACTTTATGTACACAATTATTTGCTTCTGTTTAAAGAAAAAAGTTGACACATGATTGAAGCAAAACAGAAAAATATATATTATCTGAAGAGTGCTGAATTATGAGCAATCTGTAACGGAAAAAATAAAAATAAATAAATAAATAAATAAATAATTGTGTCTAATCAAGATGGTACAGCTGCTTAAAGGGATAGTTCACACAAAAATTAAAATTCTCTTTACTCACCTTCTTGTTGCTTCACAGCTGTATGCAATTCTTCTCTCTGAGAAAAACACACACACAGAGGCGTATTAACAATTATTATAAATAAAACTGAAATACTCTTCAAAAATCTTGTTTTGTGTTCCACGAGTTTGGAATGACATGAAGGTGAAAAATTGATGCTGTTTTGGGGTGTATTGCCCATTTAAGTAGGAGCAGCTCCAATCAAGTAACTCACAAGTTGGCTTTAAGGTTGCCAGATGTTCTTGTGAGATAAAACTAATGAGAAATAGGGAATACTCCAAGGCAAACAAATTTATGGAAACTTGTTTGAATAAAAAGAATAAAAACTGAGTTAAAAAAAAAAAAGAAAGAAAAAGAAAAAAGGTAATTCAAATATAAAGTCACCATTCTCAGAAATAAAGTCAGAATTGTGTGATATAAACTCGCAACTCTGAGAAATAAAGTTGCAATTGCATGATATAAACTCACAATTGCAAGTTATAATGTCAGAATTCCGAGCTATAAAGTTGCAATTCTGAGAAATGAAGTCAGAATTGTCTGATATAAACAGGCAATTGCAAGTTATTAAATCAGAATTGTGAGATATAAACTTGCAATTCTCTGAATTGTCTTGTCTTTTATTTTTCTCCTTATTACTGGACTGTATAACTTGCAATTGAGAGTTTGTATCATAATTCTGAGAAAAAAGTCAGAAATGCGAGATACAAAGTTGCAATTGCGAAAAAAAGTCAAAATTGTGAGATTATCCCGCAGTTCTTTATATCTAGCAATTCTGACTTTATAACTCCCAATTGTGCATTTATATCTCACAGTTCTGCGAAAAAAGTCAGAAGTGCGAGTTTATATGTTACAATTCTGAGAAAAAAAAAGTCAGACTTGCGAGATGTAAACTCGAAATTGTGAGAAAAAAAGAATTGTGAGAGTAAAAAGTCACAATTACCTTTTTTACTTTTTATTCAGTGGCGGAAACACAATGTACACGTAATCAATCAATCAATCAATCAATCAGTCAATAAAGATAAAAACAGTAAAATAAAATGATAAAAAAGTTGTGTGGATGGATAAAAGGACCGATGTGTAATATACATGAACGCATGATCTCTCTCAACTCCCGTACTCTCATTCTTTTGTCTTTTATATTCTAAATATCATGCCCGCAGTTTAGAAATGATGCCAGGGTCCAGTAGAGGGTCACAGCTGTGTCCTTTCATCAGATTACCCTCCAAATGAGAGAAAAGACCCCTCTGACGGGAGCCAAACCACCCCACGGTCAACAGCTCAGAGGCGTGTGTGTGCTGTGTTTCGTTAAACTCGGCCTCATCTTTCATAAACCATGCTTTCATAAAGTTCAGCTTGAGCCTGCGTGTGTTTGTGAAGAGCTTGGAGTCCAGCGTCCAGGACACAACAGATCTCTTAGGGCTGTTTGCGGCTGGTACTCGCTTTAGCTGGCACAGAGGGTGAAACAGCCTGGCACGGCTGCCCTCTTCTCTCTCTCTCGGGCCATACCCGGCAGGACGCCAGCCTGTGCTAGTGAGGCCACTTGTCTTTTAACAGAAAAGAAGGTTCTCTATCTTCTCCATCATCTGGCAGGGTCAGGCCTCATAGAGAGAACAATGGCTGCATACATCCAACCAGAGAAAGCAAACATAGACCGTGCCGGGCAGCGGACACACTTACAAACCATCCCTCATCCAGCTCTATGTGTATGCGCAAGTCCGGCCCGGTGCGGTTGTTGGGATGCCAAAAGGTTTGGATTTTCCCAGGATTGCCATGCGGTTCGGTGTGAGAGTTTGTGGGCAGGAAGGAATCTGCCCTCTTTCAGTGGCGCTCAAAGGAAAACTGTGAAATCGGCTCTGAACTGCCGCAGAGGACAAACAGAAGAGCAGAGGAGACAAACCCGACCCGACTCGACCCAACTTACTGGAGGCTTTTCAGAGCTCTTTGCAGTGGAGAATGACATCACTCTCCCAAACAGCCAACACAAAGACACCGAAAAAAATGCTCACAACATCACGACCTGAACGCGCATGCTGAATTTAGACCAGCCCTCTCCTAATCCTGGTTTCCTCTAGTGCAGGTGCTTCAAACAAGTTTCCTAAGTTATTCTGCACATCTTCATGATCAACCTGAAGAACTTGTTCCCTCTTTCGGTTGCCATGCAACAGCATTTACAGAAAGTGCCATTAGCGAGGGGAAATGTGGGTTTTCTACTGTGGCGCCATATTTATGCACAATGGTTTTTACATGCTAATCCAAGGCACAGTACTGCCATTGCAGATGTCCAAAAAACATGGTAATAAAACTTTTTCAGTGTAACACTGCTCGAGCAATTTAACAGTTAAAAGATGCATCAAACCAGGATGGTATTAGAAGGCACTTACATGGTACATTTACACTTATGATGATACTGAATGATTACTACATCCATGTGCCACGGTACAGTATGGTAGAGTGGGGTAAGATGAGCCATTTTTTACTCAAGATATGGAAAAATGAGGAAGTACAATGAAAGTATCTGAAGTAATTTCAGGATGTATTATATCATTTTAAATGTTCAGAATGTCAATTTGCCCCAGGTTAGGAGTAAGTTGACCCGAGTCAGGGGGTAAGATGCACCATCTGGGTGAAAACTGACCATCTGACAAATCTAATTCAAATAACTTAATAATCAAATTTCATTTTACAAACAGTCAAATTTCTTTCCTTAAAGCTAACCTAAAGAAAATAAAACCGATCAAATGAAGTTTAATTTTCCGTCTTTAATTGTTTGCATTTCTGAAGCAATGTGTTCAACACCAAAGTTTTAGCCTTCTCAAAAACAGACTAAACAGAGAGTTTGATAAGTAAAATTAAGTAAAAACTGAATTAGAATGAAGGAATAGATGTCAATAAAACTAACAAATATTGTAATCAAAAGATTCTTGGCATGGTACCTTTTCTGCAATGTTGGATCAGCCATTAGGGACTACAGGTTGAAAGATATATATGATTATAATGTGGTGAAAAGCATCTTCTGGTTCTCAGAGAAGGATTTTGTACACTATCCCTATCAAATAAACAATATATGTGAAAGAACTAAACCAGTTGCGTGATATCACATTAAAATGCCGGTTTATACTTCAGAGATTTAACTTAACTTCAGTGCCTTATGGCTCACTTTGCCCCATAGCTGGCATTTTGGGGGAAAAAAAACTAGGTAGCTTACCAATACAGGCTAATATTTAGCTAAATAATTTGCATGGTTTCATTTTTTGATAAATCACCTATATGAATCATAAATATTTTTTTGGACCTGGATAAATTTGTTTTGATGTAACAGCATTGCATCTGTTATGCTAAAATTTTACATTTTACTTTGACAAGCCAAAACTGTTTTTAGAGTAAATGGGTGCCTTCCACTCCTCCTATGTGTTTCTCCTTTTCACAGTCTGACAGAAATGATATGCGATTCCAAATTAATGGTTAAATGACAGTAAACGTGTACAGTTGCCAAGATACAGGGGGTGGGTCAAATTACCCACTGGCTCAACTTACCCCACTCTCCCCTACTTCAAGGTATTTCAGAGGATACCATGAAAAATGTTTTGTCCTGGCAAAAGTCACCACAAAAACAGAAGAAAAAAAATGTGGAGAAATTGTACCTTTGGGACAGTACCCTTAAAATTACATTTTTGTACATTTACTCCTAAAAGTAGTTCATAGTACTACCTTAAGGCTACACACAGAGATGGTCTTATTATTGGATTATTGGGAGATACCAACCTCCACAGCTCTACCACTGGAGAAAGTCATCTTGGGTCATGCCTTGATGATCACATTATAGAATTTCTGTCAGAGTTGTGCTACAGTAAAAACTGAATACTTTCTGCCAAAAAAAAAAAGTCTGTGACTTTTCTTCATACTTCAGCGCAGTCAAGTATCTCTAAAATGGGCATTCATTCCCTGCATATGGTCTCCCTGCAAAAAGTACAAAAGCTGTCACTGGAGTGATACCTTTTCAAAAAGTGCACCTTTGTTCCTATTCGGTACCAATATATACACTTCAGGTACTAATATGTACCTTTAAGGTACCAATATGGACCTTTTAGGTACAAAGGCATAACTTTTTAAAAGGTAACCCCTTCAGCGATGGTTTTGGTACCTTTTTTATTGGCTAACCTTGGAGGCTTGCCTTAAGGCATTATTAGGTTGCTTGCTAGGTTGTTCTGGGCTGTTACCAGGTGATCGCTTACTGGTCATGGTCAAAATTTTCCTAAGTCTATATGATATTCTGGTCTCTAGATATGACTTGGGTTCTTCCTTCATTGTAAATCTATGGGATTCTACATGTGTTTTATGGCAACCCTGTTTTATGGTCTGTCAGGTGAAAATTGTAAGTAATAGCATACCTCTCCTGAACAATCTGCACAATTTGAGGTATCATTCATTTCTGTAGCACAAATGGTGCAGGACTAGTTATGTGCCAGAAGTTTGATACCTACAATTGGGGTTTGTTCACATCCATAATCCTCAGTATAAACAACAGTAATAGTGATACTAGCAAGCACCACAATGAAATGCAGAAAGGATGGAATATTAACTTACAAGCTGTCAGATTGAACAATTAGTTTGATATGATATAGCCGACGGTCAGAGATGACACATACAGAAATATAAAAGCAGCAAACAGCAGCAGTTCAGTAATGGATACCAAAAGGCTTCAGGCAAACAGATTATCTAGCCAACAGTTTCCTTAAAAGAGCCCCTACTCAACACTCTTCTGAAGTAAACTAAACTGATGCTTTCTCCATGTGCTGCGCCACACACACATACTCTCTCTCTAATGTCATACACACAGAGCGGTAATCAATCCTGCTGCCAGTGTGAGAGCAGACGTCTTTCTCAGATCAGCTCTTCTGCTACGCTGCTAACTCTAAATTACGGCTTTGACTTCACAGCCCAGCACGAAGCCTTTCCTCTAAAACTCACTCTCATGCTGTCTGATGAGATAAACACCACAATAACACTTGCGATCAATGCACACCAGCCTCTGTGCCTTATTTCAAGTCAACATGAAATCAAAGTAGGCCCTTTTTATTCATCATTATGTTTTTGTTCATGATTAATCTGTGGACATTATGCCAAAAAAGAAAAAAAAACTCTTCTTGCTCCACTTCAGAAACAACTTCTTTTTGGCTGATATCAGAAATCCCTCTTATGTTTACAACCCCTTCCCTAAAATCACCTGGCTTTTTTCTTTCACGTAACTTCCACTTTTCACGATCCAATAAATTCCCAAACCATCATTACACTAAGAAATGCAACCACGATGTGAGATATGAAGATATTAGGGAGGAACTTTTTTATAAAGGCTTTTTGACTTTTAAAGGCTTTTATTTTGAAAGTGTGATGTGTGCAAAGCCGTATCTGATTATTATGTCCTTTTCTGTGCTATTGAGAGAGAAAGAAAGTTGTGAGACTAAACTGTTCATATTTAGCAACACACACACATACACACTCTGTGGTCTTCCTTAACTTATTTTTAGTGTGAATGTGGGCAGCATTCAGGGTTCAGAGAATGTTAGCTGCATTTCTGAATGCCAGAGTGTGTGTTTGTGTGATACTGTTTAAACGCATCCATCCGCTCTTTTCCTTCCTCTAAATGTCTTTGAACCGATCAGAGGAACGGAACACTTAAAGTTAGTTCATCTCGTGTTTTTCTCTCTGCGGGTCTTATCTGTGGGGCTGTACTTGAGCTGAAGGCATTAAGAAGCTTTACGCTCCACACAGTCTGACCGCAAAAGGTCAGTTTTGCAAATTGGGTTCATTAATCTTTAATAGTACAGCAACTCCACAGAACCTCTTCATCCATGCCTGCAGATTAAAATGAATCACATGCTCAGAAAGATTAGTCTGTTGGGAATTTTCTAGGGGTGGATGAAAACTGTCCAGAGAGTCTGGAACCTTTGGGCTTACTGAATGATGGAGAAAAAAAAGAAAAAAAAAAAAAAAAAAAAACACCTGACTGACACACTTTTTCTGTTATCCGTTAGAGCTACAGCCTGGAATAGAGGATGCTGGCAATTCTGTGCTGTGAAATTACAATTATTACCAGAGTATCTACTGTAGTTATAGCCCTGTTTTTCTTCAGATGGATTGTTTGACAGCTCTTGTCTCTTTTCTGGACAGGACTGTGAAAAACTGACGTATCTAACAGCCATGTCCTTCTTCATGCCCCACTGAATGAGATGAAATCTCATATGTTGCTGTTTCTAAAGGTAAGACAGCAGTAAATTGTCTCAAATGCGGATAGACACAATAATGAAACATTCTGCAGAATAAATACACCCAGAGGAAAATCTTATTGCTCAGCAGTTGGTCTGTCATAGCTCATGAGACTAAATTGAGTTCTCGTTTATATGATTGAGGTATTAAATATAACTTTGTCTTAGATATTTACCTTACAATTCCTTAGGAGAAATAAAAACAGACAGAAATTAGACAAATTGTTGGCACACTGACAGCATGGCAAGCAACCAGGTAGTCTCGTTTCCACTCTTCTATAAAGCTGTTTTGCTTTTTCATATGTAGAGTTGCAAATTCGAATTCAGATTTTCAATTTCTTACAACTTTTACATTATGAGCTTGTAATTGGGCAAACTACTGATTCAAAGTTGTTTCCACAATACCAGTGATGAGCTAAATCACGGTGATGCTCGCACCATGATCTCATCTGGGTCAGAGCATCATGACATGGATTCATCCTGGAATCATTTATTAGTGTTTTTAATGAGAAGCAGTTCTACAGCAGATGGGTCACCTGTTCTTTCAACCATAATGATAGACTTATTAAAGATTTATGACTCATAAAAAAAACTCATCAACTCCCCCATATCTCTCTGTCCAGCCTAGACACAATATGTTTTCCAAGGAACTGCCGGTTAAGCAACTAGTCAAGAATTAATACTGTATATAAAAACTGTTAAAATACAGGAGGACCGATAAAACTTGCCCAATTTACAAAAGGTAAAGAGAAAGTGCCTCTGTTAGCAATGCTAACAAGCAGAGCAAGAGGCTAAAGTATTTTCTCACATCTGCATTGCACATGTCTTGGCTTTTTCTCAATATCTCTGATGTCACACTATAAAATATGATAAGCAACAATTGTAAAGGATAGAAAAAAAATCACATTGTGCACCTGGGTGCAGGTTGTTCATATATTGTCCTAGAGTGTGATTTCTCACCCTGCACCTTTTTTTGTGTGTGGTGAAAAGCAGCAGTGCAGCATTGCATACCAACTGTGAACTGTTCTAGAGTCATGAACCCTATCACAAATTACTTTTCAAGCTTTTTTTCTTTCTTTTTTCAGTTCAGACCAGGGGTGGGCAACTCTGGCCCTCGAGCTCCACAGTTTATCTCTAAATACACTTGAACAAGCTAATCAAGGTCTTTAAAATTACTAGAACAACGCCACAGGCAAGTGAGTTTGATCAGGGTTGGAGTTAAACGTTGCAGTGGATTTCAAGTGGATTTTGGTCTGGTTTAGACCAAACAAACCCAAAAAAATAAATAAATAAAAAATTCTCCAAATATAGACACCTTTGACATGTTGGTCGACACTAAAATGAGTTATTTTCACTGAGAGCACTATTGTGGAAGTCCTCTGTGTGCAAACCCTGATCAGAACTGTCAAATACAGAACAGCAGCGAGCTGTCAGACAGCTGCAGCTTCATATTTAATAACACATCTGCTCCAGAGCACCAGTCGCAATCACGGACACATTTGAGACACTTCACAGAGTGTTGATACTCATCAAGAATGAGCAATTATGGAAAACATTTATCGGTCATCGGCAAACCTCTCGAACAGCCTCTGTAATCTGCTGAGTTTGAAAGTGAGAGTGCTGGATTGATGCTTGGATGGGTTTTATATGCAGTCAGCCCTGCCGAATACAGCTGTCCACTTCCCCACCCACCAGCTAAAATTTTAGATTTTATATTCCATTTCTTGCTGCATTAATGATGCCATCATTACGGCCAGTAACAGTGGAGTATTAATGGCAAATTATCGGTTCTCTGAGCAGAACCAAATGGGTTAGCACAAACCTGCCATAAACCTACTCGGCGGTGAAACCGGACAGCACTTGAAGGTTCTAAAGTTCACTGAAGCAGTGCAGATGGTGGCAAGAGCAGCTAATTTTAACCTTTACTGCCTCTGCAGTCACAAAGTACTGGACTGTATGTCCTCTTTTGGCTCTGATGATGAAATTTTGTGAGCTGTGAGTTTTGTCTGATGTGCTGCTTTGAAGTCCCTGAAAATGCGTGCTAAAGTGATTTTGCCCAAAATACTACTACTACTACTAATGGGTGTGAATATTATTTTTTCATCTTACTTATATTTGCATTCTATTAATTTATCAATACAATAGATCGAATACACCACTTACATGACAAGCATGTATTAAAGTGCGCCTATTATGGATTTTTGAAAATTACATTTCATGCAGTGTGTAACACAGCTCTAAGTGAATTAAAATATCCTGCAAAGTTGTAAATCTGAAAGCGCTCCTTGTATAAAGTTATTGTCTTTAAAAAAAAAGAGTCGATTCCGAGTCATGCAAATGAGTCGTTTTTAAAACTAATCTGAAGCTGTTTCAAATTGACGTCAACATGAAACATTAGCATATTGCATATTGCTGGAAAACTTGAACCTCCCCTTGCTCAAACACTGTAGTGGATTCCTGTGGATAGCATCATGTTGAGAAGATGCTGTGCTCTGCACTGTGGCGGTAAATCATCAAAATCATCATACATCGCTGCAGAAGTACCGACCCAGTATTTACAAAGTGAACATGCAAGGAGGGTCAAACACCCTTTACAAAAAAAAAAAAAGAGCGAAAAACAGCAAAGTTGGAGGAGAAAATGAGATGGGAGTTTTTCGACATACCCTAACGGTGTTGAAACGGAGTGCAGAGTACGCATACACATCACAGAGCTAGACAAGGTGAGCATTTGTGGTTAAAAAATTGTATAAATATTACATTTTTTAAGAAAATGAACAATCATTTTTTTTAGATAAGACCCTTATTTCTTGCCTGGGATCAATAAGAGCCTGTTGAAGCTACACTGAAACTGCATTTTAACCTTCAATCCATTGAGCATCACTGAAGTCCACTATATGGAGAAAAATCCTGGAATGCTTTCCTTGAAAAAAATCACGACTGAAGAAAGAAAGACATGAATATCTTGGATGAAAGGGGGGTGAGTAAATTATCAGGACATTTGTATTCTGAAAGTGAGTAATCCTTTAAAAATTGTTGCTGTCATGTACTCTGTAGCATGCAAAATACGTATTTAGTTGTGTGTGTTGTGTTTGCTCTGTGCAGCTCGTAGGTCTCTGGCAAACCGGCTAACAGCAATATCTGTTCGCTCACAATTGTCTAGAAATGTGTAGACGAATAGTGAATGTTTGTTGACATTATTATTTGGAGTTCTGATAAAGAATAGAGCAATATGTTGGTGTACAAGCTGCAGTGTTTTATCAATATGTTTCTGCAATGGGGTGATGCATATACCATGGCTGTTTGGGTGTTTAATGTAATTGTGTTCAATTTCCGACATGCGCTGCATGCAGTAGTACAGACTGGGTCATCGAACCAATCACCGCAGATCAGCTTCACACAAAGGAGGAAATGAATCACTGAGCGAACCGTCATGTCGTAAATGCATATTATAAGACAATGAAAGTGTTTTTTGACCTTGCATGCATGTCAACCTGGACTCCCAAAATCAAAATATGAATCTTTCATAATCCATAATAGGGGCACTTTAATTTCTAAATTAAAATCAAAATCAAAACTTTTTTTTTTTTCAAAATACATAACCAGTCACAAATGTTGGGGTGATACAAATATCCTCATACAAGAAGTATGAACTTGAAGGAAGAACTTTAAGTAGTTTAGCATTTTTTTTTCTTAGAAAATAAATGAATAAATGAAGATTTTAACAAAAATGCTTCACTACTTATTAATATGTAAAAACTGTTGTTACTGTTGTCACCTGTTGTCAAATCACATTGTGTCCAACATGCAGAAATATGCATAAAATAGAAAAATAGAAGCTTATGTCATACAGGCCAATAAGTCTTTTAAAATATCTTATTTTGAACTTTTCATTACAAGGGAAGGCTAACTCAGGTTTTAAAATGTCTTTTAATGCAACTGATACTTTTTACAATTAAAATATGTAAAAATATTTAAACAAAACCATTACTTAACCAGTAAGTATTCCCAATAAACTTAATGATCAGCTTCCATTATCATTCATTACTTGAAATACAACCAACTCAAAAAAGTCAGTGCTAAAATAGAATCTTTATTTATTTATTTTTATTTTTTTCTTCCAAACTGGAAATTATTACTCTAGTGTTCATGTGCACTCATCTCACAAATAAGATCATTCCAATATGACTTGAAGGCAGCAATACCTCCATCACTTCTGCAAGGTCTAATCAAAAATGGCAGGTCAGGGCAGATTACAGGGTTCAAAACTGAGCAGTAGTTATGAACTGCTGTGTTACTGAGTTGGCCTTTTAAGTGGTTTGCTTTAGTTTGACGTATGGATGGGTCTCAACGGGTGGGTGGCTTTCCATCTTCTCAGATTCTATGTTTGGTTGAGTACCACGCAAGGTATTTAGTGGATGAGTAGGAAGCCATGTGTCGTGAGGATCAACAGGGTCAAAAATGCTATTTGGCTTGGAGAACCTCAAAGAATAACGGTCAGTTGGGTTGGTATGGCTGATCAATTCAAAGCAGGATAAAAGTTTTAGTCAGTGAATAGTGTGAGTAAATGATGACGGAAGCCATAAACTGTCTACAATTTATGGAACTCCTGTCAGGTAATATTGTAATAAACAGCAGTGTGGCAAATATGTGATTGGTGGAAATGCTAAAAGAGATAAAACGGTTTTACAGAGACTTTGTATCCAGAGACAATCAACTCTATCTCAGACCGAGATTTACAGTTCTGCTCTTTGGGAAGCGTCCAAACCAGACAACCATATTAAACTTGAGGACAAAAGGACAATAACTGTACAAATCCAATTTACGTTTAAGCAAAAAAAAAAAAAAAAAGTAAACCAGGAAGAGATGTTATCATTTAAATTTCATACTCTGTACTCAATTAAACTTGATACACTGAGTCCAGTGTTCTCTAGGAGACATTTGTAAACTTTTATGACCCTAAATTTCGCCTCACTGTCTAAGGCCTTTAGTGAACTCACATTATGCCGCTTACCCATTAAAATTAATTTAGTTTAGCGTGACCGCAGCCCCACAGAGAGCCCTGTGGGTGTGTGAGCAGTGAGTGTGTTGGGGTGATCAGGGGTCAGGGAAAATTTCCTGGCTGTGACTGCAGACGAGCCCCTCGCTGCTGTTCTGCGCATTAAACAGTCCTCCGAATGCTCTTTAGGGTTAGTCACTGGCGTCGTTTCAGCAGCAGGAGAGCTATTAGGACCCTCTGAGGAGGGGGGTTTATATACACACAAATGCTTACCAATATCATTGCCAGAATTATTAACTATTTAAACACAAATATAATAAAATAATAATTCAGTAATAAAATTGAAATAATTTATGTACAATAAATGAAAAAACTAAAAATAAACACACACACCAATATTATATATTATATAATATTATATTATTATATAAGAAAATGTATTTTAAAAAATGTAATAAAAGATCATAGGACAAATAATAAATAAATATAAAACATTTTATGCATTTAAAAAAAATCTAAAACCATTATTTTATTAAATACTGTAATAAAGTGTATTTTAAAATTTGTTTTTGTACTTAAAATTGTAATTTTTAATGTGAATGGCAATCATTCAACATTTTATGTGAATGGCAATAGAGTGTGTATTAGAATACAAAGTGACTCTCTGAATTGATGGGGGGAGCTTGGCTCATGAATATTAATTATATGAGGTGACATTCACCCTGTAATCCTGACTGATTTGCTCAAAGCCAGACATTGGTAAGAAGGCGTTAGCCATGGCAGGATTACCGCTTACTGTTTGTTCAGCCCTTCATCAATGCAACTGCTAGGTTTGGAAGTCGTTATTTTACATAATCAGTTACAAATGGAGGGACAAACTGGGAAATATCTGACATATAAATGACATCCAAGATAATAAGGCAATATTTTTTACCAGCTCTAACAAAAAAAAAATATATATATATATCTTTGAGTAAAATTTTAGTAATAATAAACAATAAGTATAGTTGTACATATTTTTTTTTATTAAACATGCAGAAAAGCTATCATTTAACTCCATGACCGGTGCTGGGGGAAAACACATTACAAGTAACGCGAGTTATGTAATAATATTACTTTTTTCTAGTACCTAGTAAAGTAATGCATTACTTTTGAATTTCTACGAAAATATCTAAGTTACTTTTTCAAATAAGTATTGGCAGTTACTTTTTTCCCCATTTATTGATTGACAAGTCTCCTGTCGGGAAATTGGGAGTAAACATGATGTTATACACTGTAAAAAAAAAAAAAAAAATTGAGTCAATAATTTGACTAAAATAATTAAAACAATTAAAATAATTAAAATAATTTGTAACCTGGCTGCCTTAAAATTTTAAGTTCAGTCAACTCAAAAAAAAAGTGTATTCAACTTGAAATGTTAAATTATACTAAGTGACAACTTAGATATTTGAGTTGAATCAACTTAAATTTTAAAGCAACTGGGTTACTTACCCATATGTTAAGTTTAGGAAATACAAATATCTAAGTTGTTACTTAGTACAACTTAACATTTCAAGTTGACTAAACTTATTTTAGTTGACTAAACTTAAAATTAATTAATTCATCTCACTCAAAAAAAAAACAAAAAAAAAACAGATTCAGTATTCCTCAAAATGAATAAAAACAGTGAAATGCAAACTCAGAATATGACGCAACCCTGCAATAATTAAATATGTTTAATAAAATAAATATCTTTTATGTATTTAATCCCATTTTATTAACCAGTGTCTTTGCTGCTGACTTTCGATGATGTAATTCAATCATACTAATAAGCAAAAATTACTTTAGATAAACATTTGTGCTTCATTTATAGCTGAAGAGTGATCTCCTGCATAAATATACTTTTCTTTCAGCCTGAGGTGAATTCATTTCACTTTTGGGGTAAAAGGGCTTTTTACATTAAAATTGTTTTATATTAAAAACAAAGAAGCAAGCCCCGCCCAGATTTAAAAAGTAACACAAAAGTAACGTAACACATTACTTTCCATAAAAAGTAACTAAGTAACGTAATTAGTTACTTTTTCAGGGAGTAACGCAAAATTGTAATGCATTACTTTTAAAAGTAACTTTCCCCAACATTGTCCATGACATGTATGGAAAACAGCAGCTTATGATGCAAAACATTACTTATTTGTATATCATTTTTTTACCCAATGTAGCTTGGTGACATATGTAAATCAGCAGAAACCTACCACTATGTTCTATACACCACGTAAGACTTACAATATTTGCACATGATCAACAGATTTAAAAATCAATAATGCCATTAACAGTTCCATTAAAGGCCTATTTCACACCTAAAGACTCTAATGTGTTGCAGTTATGATTTCTGAAGTATTATTTTAACTTTGCTTCCTAATGTAATGTGTCTTTCACATAAACTTCTAGAAAAATGTGATAGACAGTTCAAGCGTGGTCAAGTTTGTTTCATAAGGCAGAGAGCAGAGTCTACATCTGATATAATAAACCTCTCGATTGCACCACCAGAGTTCTTAATGCATTTATATATGTGTTATGTATTCGTGCAATGAATGAGTCATCTGCTGAGGCGAGTCTAAAGTGGTACCTTATTCTGCTGACGCATATGTGTGTGGTTGTGTGTGTGTGTGCTGAGGTCGAGTGATGTCATACCTTCATTTGAATTATGAAATGGAAGACCTGACAAAGGACGCAAGTAGCCAGACACACCTTCTGTTGTTCGACATATGTTGAGATGTTTTTAAAGCAATTAAATGTCCACGTGGAGAGGTGTGTCTGTACTGATCAAACATGGATAAATGGAGAGTGACACAAACACTGATCCTGTGTTGCTTTGATCAGATCACCCTGACAGCACAGACAAATGAGGTGAACTTCAGCCTTTGAACTGAACCTCACACATACGCCATCACTAATCACTGTGCCACACACAAACACATGCCACACACATAAATGCCATTTGTTGCTTTAAAGGCTTCATACCCATTGTTTTGTATCATTTTAGGGTGTTTCACCATAAAGCTTTTTGTGCAAAATGATTCTTTTTTTTTTTTTAGTTCAGGATGGCCAGTTCTGCTTCTGGAGGGCCATCTTCTTGCAGAGTTTAGCTCCAAAACACTGATTTAGCTATAAGTGTTTTTTTGTTGTTGTTTGTTTGTAAAATTCCATGTCCTGAAGACATGAAAACTTTTGGGCTTTTTAAACTTCAAACAAGATTTACAACACATTTAATGTTTGCAAAAGAAGGAATAAAAGCGTCAGCTGTGGTGCCCTGAATAATTCTGTAAAAATACAGTAAAATTTTAACCAATTTTAAAGAACAACTACAAACTTTACATTTTAAAAACTGTTATGATATCCAGAAACAACAGGAACAGTTTTATATTGCATTAGTATAGCCACACTGCTACTAAACCAATATACTAACAACCACCATAATAACACAAGTGGTAAAAAGAAAGACACATGAAGAATCAAAATCCATCACAAGTAGCTACATTCTGAGGTAAATAATGATATATAGAAAGTGCGAAGTGTCATGCACACATAAAAAACATCATCATGGTAACACATAAGACTAAAATAATGCAATAGACATTTATTTACCACCCTAATGTGTATTTAAAAAAAAAAACACAAAGAACATCAAACCATCAAATGTGAAGTGTTACATAGGGGATTCTGGGAATGTCAATTTATATACCATTGTAAATTATAAGATGGCTTGTTTTTTTAAATTCCAAATACTGTACACTTATTATATTTAACATATATATTTTACTGTAAAATTACATTAAATGCTCTAACAGATTTATTAATATTGTTTTACTCCAATCATTAGTCCTTCTGGTATTTAGGAATAAAAGTATTTGTTCTCTACCTCACTGTGGCTGGGTGGGCCAAGTTTTTGAAGACTGAATAGAAGGTTTTAACTTGTTGATGCATGAAGTTGGCTGCTTGTGTTCAAATGTATCAATCTTCCTGATTTCAGTACATTGCGAGGCATTCCGAAATGAGAAATCTGTTCAGTTTAGTTTCTATGTATGGTCTGTTTTTCATCAGAGAAGTTTTCAGTTCTGCATGTTAGCCTATGTCTACATGTATCACAAATCCCCCCTCCCCTCAAACACCTGCCCCACACCCACCGTCTGTAATTACAAACATCCTGTATCATGTGTCACTGAGGGGTATTATGGGAAGGCTAATTGTATCAGTGTTTCTGTTAGAGCAGGACACAGTGCAGAGCATGTTTTGACTATGATGACGAATGCTGGAGCCCTGTGCATGAGTGCCAGTGAGACACAAGCAGAAAGAAACGCTCATCCCTTCTTCCTGCCCTCCATCACACTCTCTCTTTACTCTCATCCATCAGCGCTGTGACCTCCCGCTATAAACAACAAAACGCTTTTATCCAATGCTGAATCATCTCAGGCTGTTTAATCACAGAGCAGCTCATTGCTTTTATAAGTGCTGTGGTCAGGCAAAGGGAGAGTGAGAGTTTCCCTTACATAAATGTTTCTGGTTTCTATGTGAGTTTGAGTGTCCGTGTTTGAAAATGTGGTGGATGGCAGAGGTTTGTAGAGTTGATCAGACACAGATAAACATAGGCAGAGCTCACATGAATCAGTCTGTCAGAAAACATTACACAGCCCACTGGAGGACAGCACTATCAGCAGCCCTTCACTAACATTAACACATCTATCAGGCTTCAGTGGCTTCAGGTCCTTGTTCCCTTCCTCCTCTTTCTAGAAAAACTTTTCACAGGATCACAAACAATTTATACATATATGATCAGTCATGTACAGTGTAAAACTCATCAATGGAATTACTCATTTGTTCATGAACAAAGGCTTTTTTATTATTATTATTATTTTAGGGCAATTACAGCATTATGGATGTGACATTTTGCGTTATGGATGTGACATATAAATGCTTACAGAATGTATGTGTTACCAATATACTGAACCATTTGTTGATATTTTAATAAACCATTGTTGATAGAGTCTAAACATCAGACAAATATCAGTCTATGCACAAGTTTTCTATGTTACAAAAAATAGGAAATAAGTATGCATTATGGATGTGACAAAAAAGGACACCGTTTTTGAGAGACTACATACTTTGTAGGATTTCTGTGAATTAAAATGCACAAACCACATGCAATAACACCCAACAAATAGAGAAGCGATAGCTCTTCACAGAACATATAATTGTTACTTTATTTTATATGTACGGTTATGGATGTGAC
Source organism: Labeo rohita (assembly GCF_022985175.1). Lineage (NCBI taxonomy): Eukaryota > Metazoa > Chordata > Actinopteri > Cypriniformes > Cyprinidae > Labeo > Labeo rohita. The sequence continues at coordinate 32,645,467 of NC_066886.1, read as the reverse complement.
AAGCCTGAAAGTAGCACTTACCAGACTATGGAAAATCATGCACTAAAAAAAAAAATAATAAAAATGTTTTAAAAACTTTAAGAGAGACCTCACATGGACATTTGAACCACCAAATGTTGACATCTGTGCTATCGGTATAGTAAAAACCTTTGGTAATAACTTTACTTTTTCATGGTAAGGTTGACCTTTGCATGGAATTGCCCTTTATTAAAGTAAAATAGCAAAGGAAAAAATGTGCAATTAAAACATTGTTCCAAATAATAAGAAGAAAAAAATAACAAATAATAGCCTAACAATAAGACAATAACAAAATATTAACTATTAACTGATTAATATGGAATGTTGATAAAAAAAGACTACATTTTGTCAGCACCAATAGCCTAGTGGTTAGCCTTTGTGCTGCAGGTGACCCAAGTTCGAATCCCAGCTCGTGGACCTTTCCTGATCCGCCTGCTTCTCTCTCTCTCCCACTTCGCTTCCTGTCAAACTACACTGTCCTATTTAAATAAAGGCATTAAAAAAAGACTACATTTTTATTACAAAAATATACTAATAAAATTGATCATGTAATAATGCATTTACATTCTTGACATCTTAAGCAAATTTCAGAGATTCAGGACAAACTGTTTTTGAAAACTGAGTTTCAAAAGATGGTCTTTGGGAAATGGGGAGGAAGTTTTAATTTCTGAGAATATACTTTCATACATCTTTCATCTGAAAAGATGAAGGAAACCTCATGATATGACCCCTTTAAATAGGCTCACTTGAGAACCAAAATAAGTGAACCTGATTACTTGATTAAGTTTGAGGGAAATCATTACATAATTACTTTGAGGTGATGTTCTGTGACTGTATTCAACTTGTTCAGGATTAAAGTGTACCCTTTTCATTTGCTTTAAAACTAAACCAAAGAGTGAGTTAGAGCAGAGGGGGATGGCTGGGGTATTAAATATCTCCTCTGAGATGTTTTGGACGGTGCAGATTGGTGAGAGAGCTCGGCTCGGCTCTTGGCTCCTGCTGAGCTTATGAGACTGCAGTCACAGAGTTTTAAGGATCCATTTCAGACCCTGACCTACAACTTACAGAGGTGAAAAGTGGCTAGAAAGACTCTAAAAACAAGCTCTAGAAGGATTTGGCAGTGGATGCCAGAAGAAACACTAGTGGACCAGAGCACAATATAAACCTCAAACAATAAAAATGTCCCGTGGCAGTGAGGTCAGGAACAGAGGGGGAGAAAAATGTTGAAACTTTTTAAACTTGGTTAGACGGTTTGCTCTGAACCAAGTAGGTCTATGATACCTACAGGGTCTATTATAAGCTAAAAGTATTCCCAGTCCCATCTCAGTGGCATTTGTCATGTGATTAATTATTTAGGAGCCACAGGATAATGATTATCCTAACTATGATGTACAAGCCAGCAAGAGAAGAAAAAATATGAGTCCATTTCATGCTTTTTAGACATATTCAGACTTCTTAAAGGGGTCATCAGATGCAAAGTTCACTTTTATATGTTGTTTGATCATTAATGTGTGTTGGCAGTGTATGTACACATCTAGCCTGATAAAATCCATGCAGTGTTTTTTAATTAATCTGTAAAAATAATATCCCCTTTTTCAAAGCCATTCTCAGATGCCTGTCGGTGTGAGTGCTCCCACGATAGTTGATTGACATGAGCGTCTTACTTCAGACCCGCCTAAATCAGCGGTAACAGTCCGACCTCCATTGTTTCGATGCCGGAGGAGGGATGTAAGTTAGACATGAGCCGCTGAAGATGCAGTGGATTACGTTTGTTTGTGAAGGGAATGCGCCTCCCGATCTACATATATCAGTCTATGTTCACCCGAATCATTTGTGAGTATAAGGTTTTTTTTTTATGAATCTTTGCAATCACCTTTCCTAATAATGTGCTAGTTAGCAAGTTTAGTGGCTAAATGCAGCTAAAGTAAACAGGCTCATCACTCCACAGAGAGAAGAGAGGGGCGGGGCGAGCAGAGCTCGTTAACATTTAAAGCAGCCTCGACCAGAACAGGATGATTGTTGCAGAGCTGATTTTGACAAGGTAAAAAGGGTGTTGTTTTACACTACCATTGAGAATTATTAACCAAAGTATATTATAGACTTTTCATTAAGACCCTAAAGAATCATATCAGCTGGAAAATGGGCATCCAATGACCCCTTTAATGTACCTAACTTACTCCTTATCCGCTTTTACACCAACCAAACAAACTAAACTCTAATGTCAAACAGACTCAAGTCCACATCAGGATGTCTAGTGTGAAAGCACCCTGAGTTACCTGTCAGTCCACACTGCATCTTCTACTTAGACGGAGTCACGCTCGCCTGAAGCGACAAACGCTATTTTCAGCCATCATTATTATCCGTTCTGTGATAAATCTGGAGTTTATAAACATTCTTCCTGCGAGACAGTACGAGTCTTCCCCCTGTAACCTCACACCATGACTAACAACTGCCCTCTACACCAGCTAATGCCTATCTATTTATCTAGCAGCTAATAAAGGTCTATGTGTGTGTGTTTCATAATTCCATCCAAACAATCAGCTTAATGGAAGCCATAAGCAGATGGCTTTATTGCCGTTCGTCTTTCAGATATTACCATAAACACTAACTGCTGGCACAGTAATCAGAATTAAAGAGCACTCTCATTTCATATACACACAGACACTCACGCACACATGCAGATGTGGGCAACAGTAATGACAGCTTTATATGTTATAGAGAAGTTAACATACTCTAGCCTGAACTGGTGCCACTTTCACAGCAGATTCATTTAGAGACACAGCGCTGAATAAATCTGCTGAGTTAAACGCAGGCCGCTTCATGTTTTTCTCTATTGCTGGATAGAAATCGGTGCAATTATATCAGCTTAACCCATCAGATCTGTGTTTATTAACAACTTCTTAGTCTATTCATACACTCGCGCAGTTAAATGATTCATATCCGCCCAGGAACATTGTGTTGAAAAGCCTTGTTAGAATTCTGCTTCTAAAAAAAGGTGTTTATTAATTTCGGATGAGTGACCCTGATTGCTAAAATGTGTGACAAGAACAAATTTTCAATTACATCGATGTCTGGAGCCGGATTTGGAGAGTGTCATACAGACAACAATGCTGATTTAATTAAAGTTTCACAAGCCTGATCACAGATAGAGACAGATGCGGAAAGATTTTCAAGAGTTTGTCATGGAAAACGCACCTGTTCTAAAGGATGAAATTCATTTTGCCTTGTGCTGCAGTCACCTTATGACAGAAACATCAATAGTTAGCAATTAAATCAAGTCTATCAAAATCTGTCCCAGCAGGCGTCAAATTTGTAATTATTTTGTAAAGATAACTGGAGCTTGTCTTTCTCTTCATTCAGAAGCGAGACACACAGTTGCACATTGTTCCTGCCAAACATACACTCTTTTGTCCATCTGTGGACACACATATGATCACAGAGACCATTATCCTGTCGTTCTGCTTGTCAAAGGAAACACACTATTATGCTCATACACACACATACTTATACAACTAGACAGAGACAGTTGGAAGAAACAGGTGGACTTTAACTAGGGGTATGTTTAAAAGACAGCAAAGTACTACAAAATAGAAGATTTTTTCCTTTGCATTTCTGAAAAGTTTTGCATACAGTCAAAACAATCCCCATTCACAGAAGTCTGTGAAAACTACTAAAAACTTTTTGTGCTTTTTGTACTTCTCAGAGATATACTTAAAATGACATTTAAGTATACTTGACTTATACTCAGAAAAAGTCTAAATATGTTTAAGCTATACTAGTCTCCGAGAAGCCATGTTTTCATTGTTACGTGGTAGGGGGCGCTATTACACATCTTCTGTACAGAATTTCCGAAACACAAGCGAACAAGAAACCGAAACAACAGATGCTTCCACATGTAATCTAACACGATCATCAGACATAAAACAGCATCAAAACTGTGTAATGGAATATGGAATAAAATGTTGACCAATGAACAGGTAATAATGACTGTCAAGCTTTGGGGTGTTGATCAACTCCATCTACGTTTTGATTACCATTCTGAATCCATTTCAGTGTTTTTTCAGCGTTTTGTTCAAAATATTGTTCATTTATTTATTTACTTTTTTAATTAATGAAACGTGTTTATAAATACTAGAAACGTGTTTTGTATACTAGAAAGTGGGACAATTTAGTCCCAAGGAGTATTGAAAAAGTACACTTACAAGTATACTACTAGTACACTGACATATGTATACTTTCTACATGATGTATACTTAAAATTATACTTGAACTTTATTTAAGCATACTTAATCAAATAAACTTAAAGTATACTACTTTTTGGTAGTGTCTTTAGGCTGAACATGTGCCGCGCATGACATCACCTTTTTCACAAAATTGTGTTTTTATATTTTACATGATAACGGTATAATTTCCAAAAACTTGCAGTTTAAAACACGTTTTTTGAAAGTTTGCATTTTCAGACCCCCAAAACACCATTGTTGTGTTAACAAATGGCCAAAATGCATGAAAGATTTTCTGTTTTTAGTTTAAAACAATGTTATGTAAAAGATAGTGTGCTGCCTATCTAGGCACCATTCTATGCACTCCCCTTGTAAAGTTTGTTCCAAACAGTAAGCAGCAATATTAGCTCCCTTCTAAATATCAAATTATAAGGCAACATCATGTGTCATATACGCATTCCTAGAATGCATTTCAATGAGCTCGGTGAACAACTTAATCCATGATTGTGTATGAGCGCACTCAACACTATAATTGTCCTAGACTAAATTTAATGATAACTTAATGAGCACCATTATCCTTCCAGAAAAAACTATCATATTGTGCCACTGCATGCTCAAAGCTCCAACCGTTATATTATGTTGTCTACAGATACAAAAAAAAAAAAAAAAAAAAAAAAAAAGACAAATTTGACTGTTTTACCCTCTATTTATTTTTCATTTTTTTGCTGCTTAGAGAATGAGTTTAGTAACATGCTAATGTAAAAAATTGAAATCAAATATGAATCTTACATCCTGTGTATTTTATGGATGGCTTTCAGAGTTCGCACTGTGTTTTTTTTTTTTGTTTGTTTGTTTTGTTTTGTTTTGTTTTGTTTTGTTTTTTGTAGGTTTTTGCAGTAATTATTTTGTCCACAAGGTTTACAGTCGGAAATGGAAAAGATGAAAAAAAAAAAAAAAAAAAACAATAAAATACGAGAGATTGCAGCAATGACAGACACACACATTGACAAGTGCTTGTGTGAGAAATACACACAACTAGTTTAAAAAAATACAGAGATATTTTATTGGTCATAACTTGACCACTAAATAAAAACAAAACTTAAACTATCATTTGGAGTATGCTTTTAAAGACTGAACCATATGCAGTACACATTACTAGTATACTTGCTTAGTATGGTAGTATATTTTGGGCTTCAGAAAGCAGTCAATAGCAAGATTTTAAAACAGAACTACAACTTCAGCAGGGCAGGCCACTGTGTTAACAGTCCAATGATTCAAACTCACTCATACAATAACATCATTGTGATTGGAGCCTCATTTCACAGGGTCAGTGAGTCAGGTCAAGGTCAGAGGTCAGTGAGTCAGGTGCAGTCTGCAGCACCTGCAACTCAGCACAACGCACCACATAATAGAGAGCTGAGATCAACAAAACACACTCAAGTACAGACAAAGAAATACATCAGTAAATGATAACATGCACACGTGATATTTCTTTTAGCCAAATGTTCATGTGTTAGAAAGAACTTGTAGAAATGTCCAAACAGCAGTCAATTGCTTACCAAGGAAAACAAGACTCTCCCAGTTCCCAAACAGTAACACATGCACAAGCCCCATAACATTGTACCTGTGTGCTGAGTGTGGTGGCATTGAAGGGAATTGTGGGTAAACAGCCATATGGTCTTCCTGCTGGAGTGCAACCTGTCTAAAATGCCTTTATACAGACATACTGCTTCACACCTGAGTCTGTCACTGACCTCTAAAGTATTAAAAGCTGGTCAATCTGCTTTGGTCTGATTGGAGTTAATCAGAACACGTTTGAGAGGAACATGTTTATGATATGTGATCTATTGCAGAGCTTCAACTGCACAGCTTAGACATTAATCTGATCTTTAGTCCCTTCTATTGCTAATTTACACTTGAGTCTATCAGTACACCAAGGCAAAGCAGGGCTCCCGTTTCCTACAAAGCAGAATTCACAGCTAGTTCTTACACTAAATATTATGGTGCCTATACTTGTGAGATGATGAGCCATGTCTAGAAATTTAACTGAACTTGGGTCCCCAAATAATCAGATATGGCCAAATTGTTCATTTGTGATTGAAGAAACATTAACAGAGCCATTCTCAGCATATTAAGATTAAGGCCTAAGATTAAGAATGAATGTGTGCATGATGTGAATTAATTTAATGAATGTGGTTACATGGCTTGCCTTGAAGAAGCTTTATAGAAAAATAATGATAATAATAATAATAATAATAATAATAATAATAAATAATGATACTAATAATATAATAAATCACATTTTATTTGCAAATAGTTTAAATGCATTAGACTACTTATAATAAAACATTTTTATATTTAAAATAATACTAATGATACTAATAATATTAATAATGACCACTAATTCCATTTAAATCTATTAATTCCTATAAATAAAAAGGACAATTACTTTTTGAGACTCCTCCTACAGAGAAAGACAGAGAAAAAATCAGAACATGCTGCAGCCTTGCCTGTCAGTTCTGGAGATGATTTTACCTGTGGCCCAACAGCATGCAATCCATATACTCTATGAATGCTCTGCATACCCAAGCTTTTCGAGAGAATGAGTGTGGGGATTCATTAATTAATATTGACATAAAACCGTAACTATAGAAGCAACATATATTGTATTTAAATAATATAATGTTGGAAATATTCCTGCAGTCCTCAAATGATTAAATTGCCAAACTAGTATATTTTTGCAATATTTTCCATTTACAGAGGGATTCAGGCAAGCGGTTCAATTACAGCTTTGGTGTCTACACTTTATTGGTATGGATCGTTGACATTCTTCTGTGTTTTCATTGTTTGATTTGCATATGGGACATTTCATGCGCTAGAAACCATAAAACGTACTGTTGCCAGATATGGATTACAGCATATCACCTAAATCCAGATGATTCCAAACCAACTCAACTAAATATTATGAACACACTGTAAAGTAAACCATAACTGCATATTATCATTGTTTTTTTCTTAAAACAATTTGTAAAAATCCACGGTAGACATATTTCCTCATAGTTATGTCATGCACCAAGTAGTCTACATATTATTTGGCAACATGCATTAAAATGTAACAATTGAATTCACAACAAGAATCCGAGTGTAAATTTCAAGGTAGCAAAATGGATACATTTAAATCTATGCCTGCCATGTTTTTTAGTAGTCTCTGATTTTAGTTTGTAAGCACCTCTGTACTGTTCATTAGGTGTGTTCAGTTACATCATAGAAAAAAAAAAACAAAAAAACCCCCAAAAAAACAGGAGAAAGTAAAAGCACGTTCAATTTTTTAAACTCATTTTACCTCACTGTTGCACTTCCATGGGTTAACAATGCTTGAGTGGTCTGGCCATTATCAGAATTAACTTATAAACAAAGAAAATGGTTCTCTTATAAACTTCCTTAAGTCCCAGTGTTTACCAGATTTTTGTAGAAAATCAGCCCATGAATAACTTGTTCGTAGGCATGACTCTGCCTGTTAAACATAGTATTTTAACACTGAAAAGCAGCACAGCAACTTCCAAAAAAAAGTCTGACCACTCTTACGAAAAAAGAAGTTTATTCATGTGCGCTATTAGTATACTTCTTTTAAACTAAAAAATAGGAAAGTATACTTACAGTTTACTTTTATGCAATGACATTTAAGTATACTGGACTTAGAAAAAGTCTAAATATATTTAAGCTGTACTTGTGCTCCGAGAATCCATGTTTTCATTGTTATACTGTAGGGAGCACTATTGCACATCTACTGTACAGAATTTCCAAAACACAAGCAAAGAAGAAATTGAAACAACAGATGCTTCCACATGTAATCTAACACGGCCATCAGACATAAAACAGCATCAAAACTGTGCAACGTTGTGAAATAAAATGTCGACCCATGAAGAGGTAATAATGACTGTCAAGCTTTGGAGTGTTGATCAACTCATCTACATTTTAATTACCATTCTAAATCCAATGTATAGTCTTTTTTCAGCTTTTTGTTCAAAATGTTGTTTGTTTATTTATTTATTTATTTATTTGTTTGTTTTCTTATTTATAAAACTTACCCACATTCAAGTGTTTATAAAAAAGAATGCATGAAGCCAGAATAAAATGTTTTTGTTTACACACCCTTTTCTTTCTTTTGATGTTTTGTATGTTCAGATATTCATATAAAACATACAAATTAATACTTAAAAAGGAACATAGTAGTATACTTATAGTACGATGTCAAGTTCACTTAAACAAAACGTATGAGTATGCTTACAGTATAAAACTACTAAACTAGTAGTTTACTGAGACTATAATTCAAAGTGTACTAAAAATGCTGCAAATATTTAATTAGTAAACAATCAGTATACCTATAAATTCACTTTTAGTATAGTTGCAGTACAAACTAAAATTATAGATGTAAACTAGTTGTGTACTGTGTTTACTACTGTTATACTTAAAGCATACTTTTAAAGTATAAGTATACGTGGCCAATTTAGGCCCATGGAGTATTGAAATAGTTCACTTACAAGTATACTACTAGTCCACTGATATTTGTATACTTACTACATAAAGTATACTTAGACATAGACTTGAACTTTACTTAAGTATACTTAATAAAATAAACTGGAAATGTACTTCTTTTTGGTAAGGGCAGTCTTTTGTCTTTACAGATCAACAACCTAGAAATAAGGCTAAAGATAACTCATCCCTTACTTGCGGCCTCTTTAAACGAACTGAATCTCATTACCAGGGTTAAGGTTCTCTGACTCACAGTGAGCTATAAAGGATCCCAGATCATTAGTCTCAGTCCTTCAGATCTGGCCAGATTAGAGGTCTGCTCCCTAATTTCTTCCAGTTTCTTAGCAGGATTTTTTTTTTTTTCATTAATTACAAACATGAACCGGGCTTAATACTTATAAAAATATGAATAATATTTCCAATTTTTTGGTTTTAATTTGACACTTTCCTTCAGTTTTCAGTCACAGCCTTATGTAATGTGTATGCCTAGGTCTAACTGTAACTAAATATATAAATATGTCATGAGCAATTTCAGGCCATTTTCCATCCGGTTCTACCTTGCAGCAAAGTTTGTATTGTTTCCGGAACTGCACTTAGACTTTCTCATTTACACCCACACATTGAACAGAAAAGCTCTGTCCTTCCTCTACCTACCTGGAGAGGAAATAGCAAAAGATTGAGAAATTTTAAGTTGGATTAAATTTTTCATTTATCCTTCAATATAAAAGAGTTCGATGAACAATTAAAATACATTACAGCTTTCAGAACTCAAAACCTCCCTCCCTGTCCTAATATATATATATATATATATATATATATACACACACATCTATCTATTTATCTATCTAGATAGATAGATAGATAGATAGATGAAACTAAACTAAATTAAAAACTATTTATCTTAGGTCAACTTTAGTTCGTATTCATATTTTAAGGTTAATTAAGAACATCGAATGAAAATCCCTAAAAAATGGGAACAAGAGTGTCAGTTTTTAAATCATTTGCATCTGAAGTCATCACATGAAGAGTATTTTGTGTGCGTCTGTGTGTGTCACAGAGTTGGTGTGTTTCCTGTGTGAACATATGGCATGTAAGTGCCTGTTCAAAACTCCTACTGAGTCATATAACAGATCTTTCTCTCTCTCTCTTTCTGTCTCTCTCTCTCTCTCTCTCTCTCTCTCTCTCACCTCACACTTCAAGTCTCTAGTGGACCAGCACATAGTAAAGGCTCCACCTACACTCACAACTCAAATAAGATTCACTCAGGGATGAGATTCACCCTTGCAAAAGCGCTGAGCCAGCGAGAGGTCATGCGCGGGAAATACCACAATACTCTGCTGCAGATGAGCGGGCATTTCATCACACCAATTATTAAATTATATTTTATTTATTGGTCCAAACTGAGCAGAAATATGCAGTTTGGTACAGTTGTTGATATTTATACGGCCAAATCATAGTATGGCATTCTTTAAACGATACTAAAATACATTTTACTTGTTTAAAAAGTGTAACTATCATTTAGACAACAGAAGGCATGTAGCAGATTGCATAAAACAGGGTTTCCAGCCAAGTTTTAATCACTTAAAGACATTGTGTATCAATTATTATAAAAGTCAGCTTTTATAGAGTTTTATAGAGATTTATAGAGAAATAATTCACCCAAACATGAAAATTCTGTTAGCATTTATTTACCCTCATATGACTCCAAACTTGTATGACTTGTTTTCATCCACGTAACACTATATTTTAAAGGATATTCCCAGAGTCATCATGTGGCTTCCGAAAGTTACTTGGGCTACTTTTTTAATACTTTTATGAAGCTTGACAGCACTTTTATTACATGGAATAGAACAGCTAAGAATATTTAGCTAAAACCTAATTTTGTGTTCCATAGAAAGTAACAGAAGACAGATTATTATTATAATCATCACTTAAAAATAGCACTGTTTCTCTCTTTTGAAAGTCATTGTACAACATCTGATGTTCCATCAGACACCATCAGTGCCCTCATAGTGTGTCAGAGCGGCAATCATAGTGCTTCCTGTGGATTAGGCTGTATATACAGCGTCCATGTAATCTGATGGTTGCCTGTGAGAGCGACCACAGCGGCGTTAAATTAAGAGTGCAGTGCTGGAGCTTTTGTCTGAATGAATAAAGCATCGTGTGTTTCTCCAGTGGAGCTCTGGAGGAAAACAATAGCGTGATTCTGAGTTGCACTGCAGAAAGCACGACATGATGAGTCACATACATACTCTCACGTCAGACTCGTTTACAAACATGCACAAACTCTCACACACATGCAACCTTAGAAACACAGATGCACACAAATGTGAAAACAAAAATTATGCAACTTTTATTTGTATCTTTTCATCCCGAAAGTGGTGATCACTATGTAATTTCATATTCCCACATTTAATTACAGTTATCACTCCCAACACTTTGCAGTGTGTACTTAACAGCATAAAAAATAAAAATGTTATTAAAAAAATGTAAGTCATATACAGAAAGTGTTTCTGTTTTAAGTTTTTTTTTTTTTTTTTTTTTTTTTTCCATTGCAAATGGGGGATGTTTATCAATGGTTTTGTAATGAATGAATGAATCATCATCATTATCATCATCATTTTGAGATTATATTGAAATCTGATATATTTGATTGTGATTTTGGTACCTTGGAAATTCTGAGCACATTTTGAAACGTTGAGATCAATTCTATAGGCGTAGCAAATGTAAATCTAAAAAAATGATATTAAAGATTTTTAAATCTTTGTGGAAAGACAGAATTAAAGGTGTTTCTTTTTTTCAAACAAACATCAACAGGCAACACCTATTTATTTATAACATTTTCAGAATTTGAGAAGTGCAAAGCTAATCTTGCCAATTAATCTTACCTAATTACACTGCGAAGGAATGTTATTGAAATGTCACTTCTCTGATTAATCTGATCTCTTCTGGTAAAAAAGTAGAAGTTAATAATGAGCTTTTTTTTTAATCTTTTTCTGTTCGCTCTGAGAAGGCAGCATATGATTGAAGACCAGAGCAGAACATGTCACCTTGCCTCCAAATGCTCATCACAGTAAAACGAAGTGCTGGTGGCTGTGCTGTTTATCTCTTTCATCCAGAGCACTGGCAGCTGCAAAACACAAACATTTGGATCAACATAAGTGATGGGATACTGAAACACACCCATCCAATTTGTAAAAGCAGCATGAAACGACATTCACAACCTGTTTAGCTTCTGTAATGTCATGTTTTTTCTGTGTGAAACAGAACATGTAGTGAAGAATTATGTAGGATAGCACAAAAACAGGATTTGACTGGATCATTATAATATTATTTTGTTCTACTCTCACATCCTTGTGCTACATTCAAGTCCTCCTGAGAAGGAGGAATTGAATTTGAACTTGAATTTGAAAATCATAACTACGTTGTAATGTGCATGTTGATTTAATAGGACACAACAGACCCCGTGGGCAATTTAATGTTCCTTTGTGTCCCTTTTCACTTAATGTCAAACACAGGAAGCTTTTTTAATGCTTGGGCAAGAAAATGAAGAGCAAACAATGTGTTTAGTGTGTTTAACAGATGCTTTATGTTTAGTCGCACAAGCTTGTCTTTACTGCAGGCTTTGTTGCTGTTCTTCATCGACGCGACACAAAATGCGTATAAAACAAATTGAAGTCAACATTCACAATTAAAACTTATTATGACCAGTTCCAATTTGCTTAATGCCTTGAACTCTGAAAGACAGCATTCAAAGAAAATCCCACTGGTAATTATGTCATTGTGGTGGCGTTCATGTTCGCTCATCTCGTAAATGCGATTATTCCAACATGACTCGAAGACAGCACTGGTGACATCGACACAAAAGAAAAGTCATTTCAGAGGCGGAGAAAGTTAGTATGTTGCGGTGGAAGATTATGAAAAACTTTAGAAAAGGCTGCATTGATGAATTGTGCACAACGAGACCAGTGACATTTATTCAGAAAGTAAAAAGGTCAGTTTTGAGCTCATGTTGACTTTAATATGTGCGTTAGTGTGGATATACAGACTTTTGATCTATTAAACAGCTGATAAAATCTATGGAAGGCGTTAATAAGCACAGCGAAAAAACTGTCTGTGTTTGTTCACACACATGCCATCATTGAGATAACAGCATCCAGCAGACGACGAGAGTAAATGTTTACAGCCACTGTATGCAGCCTGAAGTCATTAGCGTGGAATGCACCAATACGACCCTAATTAGCACACAGGTGTCAGGGGAACGGAGCAGCAACACAGAGTCTGAAATCATCCCCATCCACACACACACACACACACACACACAGTTCCTCCTCAATAAATAGTTAGCAGGGGGCAGAAGGGTGCATTGCAAGGGTACAGAGTGACACTGCAAGTCTCATAAGTCTGGTTCATACTGGTGACAGATAAATACCGCAGATAATAACTGCAGAACAATGTGTCACTAATTTCGCTTTAGTCAAAAACACAAAACTGGCTAAATTGTTAGCATCTGCATTTCTTATATTTCATCTTGCAATGGTGATCATTCTGTCAGCTATTGAGAGCTGAGGATTCACAACATGTCCCAACTGGAAAAATAGGGCGTGACACGATGCAATCAATCACAAAACACAGCCAATAGGAACAGCTTCTTTATGTTCACACACTGCAGCTGCAGAGCATAAAACTAAGATCACATGCCCTGTATTTGAATGACTTCTGTGATGTGTTTTTTTTTTTTTTTTTTTTTTTTTTCCCAGATGTCAAGTTCTTTATGGTTTTTCTTGTGCAAATTGAGGAATATGTCATGTAATATTTAGATGTGGCAATGAGATTAAACTTGAGCAAATTGAGACTTTTGCTTAAGTATACTATTACAAAAACATTTCTCCTCTCAAAAATGTTCTCAGATTTGCCAAGATGCAATTAAAAATGAGAGATGTCAGTGTGAACTCAAACATTTCTCATTTTCTCAAATTCATTTTATACCTCTTTACTCTTAGTAGTTCATAACATGATACAATTGCATTTCCTGTGCTAAAAAGGAAAGAAGGAATAATCCTTGGACTATAAAACTTTCCAATGAAAACGTATGTTTGTTTTGTATTTAGGGGAGAGCGGCGTAAGATGAGACATTTTTTACTTATGTGGTCCTCAAGATAAGGGTAAATGAGGCAGAAGTATAATGAAAGTATCTAAAGTAATTTCAGGATGTTTCCTGTCATTTTAAATGATCAGAATGTATCTAAAGGGTTCTTAAAATATGGCTTCTTATAAAAAAGTGTTCCTGTGGCTCAATTTGCTCCAGGTTAGGGGTAAGCTGACCCGAGTCAGGGGTAAGATGCACCATCTGAGTGAAACTAAATCTGATTCAAACCCATGTGCTATTTTAAAGATAATTTACCTATTTTAAAAACTAAAAACTAACTTAATAATCAAATTTCATTTTAAAAAGTCATTTTTTTAAAGCTAACTTAAACAAATCAATCAAATTAATTTTCATTATCAATCTTTTATTGTTTGCATTTCTGAAATAATGTGTTGAACACCAAAGTTTTAACCTTCCCAAGAGCAGATAAAAACTGAATTGGAATGAAGAAATAAATGTCACTGAAATTAATAAATATTTTAGTCAAAAGATTCTTGGCATGGTACCTTTTCTGCAATGTTGAACTGGCCATTAGGGACTGCAGGTGGAAAGATATATTTGATTATAATATGATGAAAAGCATCTTCTGGATCTCAGAAAAGGATTTGGTGCACTTGTACACTATCCCTATCAAATAAACTACAAATAACCAGTTGCGTAATGTCACATTAAAACACCAGTTTATACTTCAGATATGTAACTTAACTTACCTTATGTTGGGGTAAGTTAAAGTGCTGCCTTAACTTACCCTACATTTGACTCACTTTGCCCCATAGCTGGCATTTTAGAAAATACTAGCTAGTTTACCAATTCAGGCTAATATTTACCTAAATAATTTGCATGATTTCATATGTTGCTAAATCACCTTTATGCATCATAAATATTTTTAGACCTGGATAAATTTGTTTTGATGTAACAGCCATTGCATTTGTTATGCTAAAATTTTACTTTGACAAGCCAAAAACAGTGCCTTTCACTCCTCCCATGTGTTTCTCCTTTTCACAATCTGGCAGAAATTAGGTGCGATTCCAAAATGCACGGTCACATGACAGTAAAAGTGTACAGTTGCCAAGATACTTACCCACTGGCTCAACTTACCCCACTCTCCCCAATATTTTTAATTATCTGTTCTGAATACTGCTTAATTTAAAGGATTTGTTGTGAAATGAAGGAATTTTAAATTATTTCTGAATGAAATAAAAGTGGCTTGTACTCAAGATTCCTTATTTCTGAACAATGCAGTTTTGTGCTAGTGAATTATTGTCAGGTGTAAAAATATGGTAGTGTGATGTTCTTTAAAAGATTCAATCCTCCAACCTTAAACCTCTGGCAAATCCAGTGACTATAGTTCTTAGAAACGTTCACTGTAGCAGCCTGGGAACTTGTAAACATGACTTATGGTCCAAACCTGCACTCGGTCGTCCGGAAATTGATTGGAGCTGGCAAATGTAGTCATTTTTGTATGCAGTATGCATCGGATGAACGCATTCTGCGAACGGTCCAAGATTATTGTTCAACAGCTGCAGTGCCGTAAGACCCATTACTGAGCGGTTAATACAGATCACACACACAGAGCCCCTCATGATGAGATGCTGAAATTAAGCTGATTAGTGTTTGCACTGGCCCTACAGCACCGGCCCCCGCCGGTCCTCAGGAACCTCGGCCACATCTCTCTCTCGCTTCTGCTTGCTGTTCGATAAGACGGAGAGCAAATGAGCTTATCAAAAATAATGGATTGTCTCAAACAAAGTCAACACAGAGAGCGATAGGACAGGATGTTCAGAGAGAGAGAAAGAGGGCATAGGGTACCATACAGCTCGCGAATATTGGTTTTCCTCGCCTTGGCAAGGAGAAACTGATGAGATGCAAGAGGACAGACACACACGCACGTAATCAATGCAGCGAGCGCGCTACGACCTGTGTGAGAGGAATATTAGCCAAGCAGGTTCAGCCTGCAGGCACCCGCATGCACCCATTAGAGTCCAACCAGAAGGAAATATGGGTGTGACACGCCAGGACACACACTAAACAGAGTGTTAAAAAAAAATCAAACATCTCCGTGCATGCTGCTGCGACGAACCCCGGCAGATGGTTGCAAACATTCAGTGGGATAGAACGAGCCTGCTTCACGCTATGGCAGCCGTCCACGTCTGGACTGAAACACAGCACGATGGCGTTCTCAGGGCAGGGCTGCGTAATGAATAATTAAAAAGCAGAGTTTGGCATCTTGTGGGAGAGAGAGCGAGTGAGGGAAGGTTGGGACGTCCTTTATACGGTCATGTGTGTACCAGAGGCAGTGGACACCAGTAGGTCAACCCTCATATTATACAGTATACCAGCCAGAGACAGATGGACAAGAGAGAGAAAGGTAAATGAGTTACTGTAGTGACAGATGGTTTGTGTACACGTTCTATCAAAAAAAAAAAAAAATTAATTATATATAAAGAATAATTTGAATAACAAAACCTTACAGCCCTTTAATATAATTAAGAATAATGACAATTTGGCCGTCAAAGGCCCAGATCAAGAATAAGACATCTTAATGGGGCAAAATTGGTAGGTTTTATTTTAAACACTCAGCCATAAAGCTCACTTGTACACCCCATCCCATTCATATGGAAAGGTTAATTAAAATTTGAATTAATCATGATAAATGTCATATGACAACCTGTAAGACATAATAATCACAGGTGAGATCTTGTTTAAGTCAACGTGCAATGCTGCATATTCATTATGAAAAATATAGAGATTCGTGATTTGAAAATAGGGAATTAGCCTGAAAATGTGTGTTGTGTCAGAGGGTGAACGAGTGTTGACTTCTGTATCCTAGTTATTTTCTCTAAAAAGCACAGCGTAAACTTGGAGCATGTTGAAACATTTGCTTAGGTCCCCTGCTTTTCAGATTTTTATACTGAAAAAAAAAAAAAAAAGATATTCCAGGGTCTCCTTTAAATCCCCAAGAGAGACCAATGTATCAAACAGTGCTCTGATTTACCAAGACACCAATGTTCAAATCAAAAATCAAAGATCTCAAAATAATTTTTTTTTTTTTTGGTACTCAATGTACTCACCCTGTTGTCATCCAAGATGTTCATGTCTTTCTTTCTTCAGTAGTAATGAAATCATGTTTTTTTGAGGGAAAACTTTTTCTGTGGTGCCCCCGAACTTCCAAAATGCAGTTTAAATGCAGCTTCATAGGCTCAAAATGATCCCATCTGAGGAATAAGGGTCTTATCTAGCCAAACAATCAGTTATTTTCTAATGCTCAGTTGCTCATCTTGTCCAGCTCTGCATGTACTCTGTGCATTCCAGTTCAATACAGTTAGGGTATGTCGAAAAACTCCCATCTCATTTTCTCCTTCAACTTCAAAATTGTCTTACATCACTGCAAAAGTACTGACCCAATGTTTACAAAGTGAACATGCAAAGAAGTTCAAATGCCCTTTACAAAAACAAGGTAAAACAGCGATGTAACATGAAGTTTTAAAGCTGGGATCGTTTAGAGCCCTTTGAAGCTGCATTTAAACTGCATTTTGGAAGTTCAAACTCGTGGGCACCATAGAAGTCCACTATATGGAGATAATTCCTGAAATGTTTTCCTTAAAAATTTAAGGATTTCTTTAAGAATTCCTTAAGAATTTCTTTATGACTGAAGAACGAAAGACATGAAAGACATTTTTGTTCTGGAAGTGAACTACTCCTTTAAGTCTCCAAAATAATTTTTGGAGGAACGTCTGAAGCATAATACTTAGGATGGTTCACCAAAAAGTTCACCTACCCAAAAGTCATTCCAAACCTGTTTGACTTTCTTTCTTTTTTCTTTCTTTTTCAATCTTGAAAAATGTTGGAAACCAAACAGTTTTAGTGATCATTGACTTGCGTTGTATGGACAAATGTTCTAAAGAGAAAAGCCAAACAGGTTTGGAACAACATGGGGTGAGTAAATTATTTTTTGGAAATGAGTTTTTCATTTTTGGGTTAACAATCATTTTAAGTAGCATATACCTTTTAAAGCATAAATGAGAACTCAATTCTCTTTAGTTATGAAAAAGAAAGATTTTTTTTTCCTGTGAGAATGACAATTTACTTTAATATGGATTACAAATGAATAAGTCTTTAGAGTGAGAAAACGTTATAGCCCTGAGGAATTACAGGCTTTTCATTTAGCAAAATCTTTGTTTTTACTTTAATTTACTGCTCTCAAAAAGGACCAAGCATGTGTTCGATGATATGGTGCGTAGTTGATTTATAGTTACTACTAGGCCTATATTACAATTGTAGCATTTAAAAAGGAAAAACAAATAAGCCAAAAAGGTCAAAGATAATGCTTTTGGATTTATTTGGCTTTGGATATTCCCCAGCTGTGGTAAATCTCCATTTTGGCACATTATTGAGAGTCAAGTCTTTCTGTTTAAGTCCAATGAAAGTATCAAAGCTGACGCTCCTAACCAGAGAATTATATTCAGGTCAAAGAAAAGCAAACGCTGGGTCGGTTTCCCGCCCACTCTCTTGCTGTTTCCGAACCCGGGCCTCCTCATTGTGTTTGAGCAGCATTTGGTACGTATTAACATACAAAACTCAGAATCATGGGAAGGGGTTATTGGGGCAGTCAGAGAAACTTTCGGAAGTTGTAAAGCTCCTTCAGAACCTTCACAAAACAACGTTTTTCCCCTCCAAATTCGGCACCCAAGGCTCGTCTTTCTGCCTGTGACCTCGAGGCTGATCCCAGAGCAGAGCTGAAAGAACGCATTGAGTGGGTGAGGGGCCCTGAGCGGCCATCCCAGGATCAGTCTGACAGGGTCAGGAGCAAAACTGCCCCCTCTCCTCGCCACGCTAGACGTAGCGCTAAACAAGTTGCACAAAAGCTGGTACAGACAATGCCGAACCACTCCTACGGACTTCCTAAATTACGTCTTGGTTGGGTATAGCAAAGAAAGGGACACCGCCTTTCATAATAAGCTGAGTAAGACAACATACTGACATTGCATTTAAACTAAAAATGATTAGTTGTACACACCAGGCACAACCAGCAAACTTAGATCAGACTGTTCTGACTCAGGCTGCTATATTTTCTAGCTGATCCGACTTGGAATGTTTAAATAAGCCGAGAATCTACATCTGTCATAATTTCAAAGCTAAACAGACACACAAACAAGGCGTTTAATCTGCTTTAAGGATGGAATACACTACAACCTTTAAACTGATTATAAAACACTAGGCATCATACACTTGACTTTGCAAATGGTTACAGAGGAAAATCTGGACATCCTACATTAAAGTCTGAGTCTGTGCTTGCTGCAGACAGACTGAATTTTTGCAACTAGCGTCAGTTCACCCAGACTGTAAATAGGGAAAAAATCCGCACAAAAGTTGTGTAGTATATTCCAACATTTAAGCACCACCAGATGAAATAAAAATTGATGTTTTTTGGCTTTTAGTCCATTACTTCTATCTTTGAGGCCAATCTATATGCTAGCCTATGTGATGGCTGCATTTAAAACTTGCTTTTCATGGAAACTCTGATGAAAATATTGATGATTCATCTTTTCCCCCAATGGAAACATGCGTTCCCCATAAGTTATTAATACAACCTGCTTCTGACAAGCAATAGTATGTTGCAAATAATGATTTATGACTTTGAAGTAAACTTAAGTCTGTTTCATGGAGTCTTTAAAAGTGCCTTGTCATTTACAACATAAACAAAAAGTCTCTAGGTTATTTTCAGCAAAATGTTTTCAGGCAGAAGCTTCTACAGCCTATGCAGCCAAAAGCTAATAGCGAACCTTGTGTAATGCTGAGACTGACGTTTGTTCATTCATTTGCAGGTACGCTGAGAGCATTTGCCTGCAGTTTCGGTGAGTACTGATTCATAGATCTTTTTCTGTGCCGTTTCATAAGTGCCACAATATGCCGCTAACGTCTCATCAAACGCGCTAAGCGTTCCAGTCGCTTCAAAACTCGACAGGAGCCCACACAGTTTCTCCCTGTAGTGCTGGCCTGCTTTCAGAGCCAAACCATCCTCATTCAAGTCCGCTCCCACTTCCTCTCTCTCTCTCTCTCCCCGAACAGCAGAAATCCCTTTTTGTCTTTCGCTCAAAGTGGACTCTAATCCGTTTATTAGCCTGAAAGCTACTGGGACGTGAAGACAAACCACATGATTCCACTGCCCTGCTCCTCTCACCGTCCCCCCCTCGGGAGGAGAGCCTCACCTCATACTAACAGCTAGCATGATTTATTCTTCTGTTGGCTCCTGCTATCTCCCCTAACACCCTGTAATGTGTCCCTCTTGCTGCGCCACCCTGGCCAGGCTAAACGGCTAAACGACTGACAGTGAAACAGCACTGCTGGGTCAGACGAGCCAAAACCCGTCATGTCCTCTACTCTTCTAATTAACAACCATTGCTCTCAATTACCAGTACACACATACACACTCCTTCTACTGCCAATGGCTCAAACACACATTCTTTCACATTATTTGCTGCAGAGGCATAGCAACAATGACTTTAAAGACACCATGAAACCTTTTACTGTGTCGATTTCCTATAGAAACAGTGATTGTATTTTTCCAAACCAGTTAAAGAAGTCCACTTGCAGAACAAAAATTTACAGATAATATACTCATCACCCCCTTGTCATCCAAGATGTTCATGTCTTTCTTTCTTCAGTCGATAAGAAATTATGTTTCTTGAGTAAAACATTCCTGAATTTTTCTCCATATAATAGACTTCAATAGTGCCCCTAAGTTTGATTTTCCAAAATGCAGTTTAAATGCAGCTTCAAATAGCTCTAAACGATCCCAGACGAGGAAGAAAGGTCTTATCTAGCGAAATCTGTCATTTTCGAAACTACTACGAGTTATACTACAAATAACAATAAATGCACCAAGCATTAATGAGCTGCTGGGTTCATGAATATTAATCACGTTGTCTGCTTTCGCTCAAACTGATTTGCTGCAATTAAAAACAGGGATGATAATAGGTGAGCGCCAGCCGATGAGATTGCTGTTTGCGTATTAGTTCCGCCTACTACCTGAGAAACCAGCAGCTCTTAAAAGCTGAAGAATTCCAAAGGAACTTATTATTTTGAAAGGAAAATACACCAAAGAATATCGTTTACATGTAGCATATATAGTATATAAGACTCTCTCGCTGTGTATCTTTCTTTGCTTGTGTGAGACAAAGTGACAGCTAGTCGTGTGCCTTCACATTAGAGGTCACGGTTCGTCAAATACAAGTATGCTGCGCATCCATTCAGATGAACTTAAAAATTATAATAATATTATAAGACATTATAGTAACGTCACATTTATATTATCAGTAATGGTAACAGCGTTGTAACGGGGGAAACAGTAATTTGTTTGATTAATTGTTACTGAGAAAAATAACGCAGTTAGTAACACAGTTTATTTTTAATGCCGCTATTCCCATCACTGGCTATCAGTAATTTTTTTAACACCTGGTTTGCAATAGAAATCAGATACTAATTGGATAACAGCACAAAATTAGTGTTGAAAACAATAAACCTCATTTGCATAGACATTTGATTTTTGTCATTTAAATACACAATATGCTCATTTAATATATGCATAATGCAGCACTATACTAATGCAAGTAGAGGTAAAAAATTATTTAATTTCTGCGAAGACATTTTTACCACACAGTAGTTTAACTTAAATTCACTCCATTGTCTGTATTTTATGATTTTTTTATTCATTTATTTTGCTCTAGAACATGCATACGCATTCAGAATAACAGATGGCATTGAGACAAAGATGCAACATTTATGAATTTTTGTCAGATTTTTAAAATGTGTTGATTTGAAATATGTGTAAAAAGTCCTGCAGTGACAATATATATTTGTAGCTCAACCCAGAAGTTAGCGTCACCCTGGGTCCCTCAACAAAAACCTAACTGGATTTTTCCATTGCTTTTCGTGACCAACATTTTTTTAAAACATAAATAAAATCGGCATAAGAAAAAGCTCAAAATAGGCTACAAACAAATACACCATGGTCGCATGGTTTCAGTGTTACCACTATTAAGCTTTTGATAGTCTCTTTTCAGTCTATTTAAATAAAAAATAAAACAAGTGATGTTTAATGTCTGTGACAACCTCTGTAGTCCAATTTAGCCACTTGTTAGCAATTGCCTTTTTCAAGTAAACGTTTAGCATGTGTTAACCACAGACCTTATTTCAGGCATTTAACCAAAAACACATTCAAAACAGCCCATTGACTTCAAGACGATGGAAGCGCAAGTGCTAAAATCTGGGTGTTGGACTGCAAAAATACATCATCCCTGCAGCACTCTATGTGGATTTTTTTTTTTACATTCAAGTAGACAGGAGCTGTACTTGTGTTCATATTCCCTACAATATAGCTACCCAGGGCTTTTCCAAAATGGCCTCCATATGCCGATATGCCTTAAAGCAACATTGACTAAACAAGCACATTAGCGGTCACTGCCTTTCAGCAAAGAACGTTAGCACTGGAAAATGTTACGTCACCCAATTAATATTCATGAGCCGTGCTGATACAATTTATAATGAATCCCCCCTCCATTTTTCAGACCGTTCCTGCTGCCAAGATGTGCGACCACTCTCTTGCATGCACTCTCACTCTCTCTCTCTCTCTCTCTCTCTCTCTCTGAACACTCCAGGGTGAATATTCTGAAATATGTGAGCCAAAATAATACAGCATTGACTGTAAATATTTACTATTATATATTGGACAGACTGGCCAGTGTCCCCCAGCCCAACATTAATCATAATTCATCTATCAAATTGAGTTATGGCTGAATGATCAATACTGACACAGGTGCCAGATCTTATTTACCACAGAAAGCGAGAGAGAGAGAGAGGCAGGGAGAAATAAAGGACCTTCTTTGTTCAGATAGAAGCACAATATGTCTGCTTGCTAAAGTCTCTGACTGTTGTAATGTTTGTTCTGATAGGAGTGACCAGACAGGGATTCTTCATCAAAGAAGCCCATTGTTGAATTGGGATCAGATGAAAAGATCTGTTCACTTTCCTTTGATATTCAATTTCGATTGTTGAAGGGGAAAAAAAATCATTCATTCAAACTGTATTTTTACTTGCTCTAAAACCAAAAGGCAAAAAAAAAAAAAAAAAATCTGATTTTGCACTAAAAATGAAAATATTTTTAATTTTATGAGAATTTTCATTACATTTAAGCACATTTCCTGCTACATTCTTAATATTGTAGCAGTAATAATTATACAAACAATTCTTTCTGATATTTGCCCGCATACACAGGTGTATCTCCCTACAAGACGGTATTTATCTGAGGCAATGCAATAAGTACTGTCAAAGTACATCCACTACACATACACATACACTCACTTTAACATAGAAATCACCTACAGTAATAACAGCTTTGAATAACTGCACTCAGATAAGTGAATGAATGAGTGACGGATATTTCTCATGGCTACAGTTCAGTGAAGCTTCCCCGTAATAAAAGGTTTAGGACAAGCATTTCTTAAAGTAATCAAGTATCACGTCTGTCTCCAGAAAAACAATTAGCGTTTGCTTAGGACTTATCAAACTAGGATTAATTTTAAAACAGATCAGGCAGCTGTCCTAAATCCAGCAGACCTTTATGATGGGTTTGAGGACTGAAGTCATGAGGGACTTGAAAGCAAGCAAAATTGGTTGCTGTTGTTAAGCACTAATTTGACATTGTGTCATGTGCAAATTGTTTATCTTTTAAAAAAAACTTTTTTTATCTATGACGTACAGTACCCAAATTCAAAGACAGACCTATTAGGGGCTTTCACACTGCGTAGTTATAGGAACTCAACATGAGTTCATCAGTTCAAGTGAATAAGAGTGTGCTTAATGTGCATAACAGTCATAAAAAAATAATGGGATTTTTTTTTTTTTTTATAAATTATTCTTATTATATACTATTCTTGTTGTTGTCGTTGATGGGCGATGCATCATAACTGTGATCTCCAGAACTAGTTCCTATGTCACCTTGTTATCGAACTTCGCAGAACCATTAAGCTACTACCATCACAACATATTGATTTCCAAACACCATGATCACAAATGGAAAACTAAAAAGTCCAGTGCATACAAGCAACACACACATCTGCATATAAAAACTGGCTATTAAACTTTAACATTATATAAGGGATGTTATATAAGGACAACAGACTACTAAAAATACAGGCTCTTTCGGCCTGACCTCATATTTAGGGCAGGGAAAATTCAAAAGATAAAAGGTGGGCTAAAATATTTAAACATTTATGCAACTGCTTGATGTGCATAAATCCATGAACTCTTCAACTGTTGCCCTAAAGTAGGACGTTAGATCCATTTCGCTGACTTAGAAAGGATCGAAACATCACTGCATATTTTTAGCCAACAATGCCTCCTCTTTGGGTTAGGGCTTCACAAGTAAAGCCTAGCAGGAAAATAATGTGTGTATGATAACCTACTGCAGCTGCTTGTGTGTGTGTGTGTGTGTGTGTGTGATTATGACCTTTCTCTGTTTGCAGGATAATTCCCCTTTTTGGCCCTGCGCTCTGCCGGGCCCCGTTATTCCAAACAAACAGAGTGGGCGCTCTAGAGGGCTTTAAGCTAATGTAGAAACACTATCCTTCAGCTCTCAGGCCGCATGTTAATGCTTGCATCTGTGGTGCTGGCCACTCGTCGGGCTCAGTCACCGCAATCAAACTGGCCCAGTAGAGCCACAGCTCTCTCCTTATTAGCAGGCCTGACAACACATCGTGGACGGAGCGGAGGGGATTAGACTGCACTCCAGAGAGGAAAGACAGAAGCGCTCAGTCCAGACCGCCCGTACATGTGTATAGAACAGCTCTCAGCGGGCTTTAAAGAAGGATATGAGCAGTGCCAGACTGGCTGTGACTCAAACTCAGTCTGAGAGATAAAAAAGAGTGTGATTTGGCGGTGTCAGTGTGTGACAGAGATGCCCTTACAGAAATCTTTTGGGATCGAGATCTAGCGACAACATTTGTGGCATAATGGCACTTGCCACAAAAAAATTTTGACCTCACTCTAATTTTATTATTGTTATTATTATTTTTATTTTTTTTTCCCATGAATTCAAAACTCATGTAATTTAGGCCCATGCTTTACTGTGAATATAAGTGAAATCCTATATAATTTTGAGGTAAAAGTTGCAATGTTTGTAGATAAATATAATTTTAGGCAAGCAAAAAAAAGTGTTTTAGTGCTAATAAAGTACAAAATTTAAACAAAAATGTGGTGCACCAACAGTTTCTCATTCACAAATCTTTCACAGCCCCCAGAATATTTCATATAATTATGAATATGTAGTGCTCAGCAATGAAAGCATGAAAAACATGAATAAACATCAGGAGATGAAGTAAACATGCTGAAATGTGTCATCTTTCATGTAATCACCCAAACCACTGAAAGACGTCCAGGAAGCATCTTATTTTTTAAGTACAATTGTCAAGTATTTTGTACTTTACCAGAATATTTTAATTTGAGAAAGATTTACTTCACAACATTCAAAGTAATATATTTTAATTTTTACTCCATTACATTTTGTTCCTTGTAATTTGGAACTGAAAAACCCACTCAAAGATTCTCGAACAAGCTGATGTTAAATTGCTTTGCAAATTACTCTAATTAATTCACAAATTGGACTGATCCAATTGTAGTCATTTGTAATCAGCAACTCACTGTTTCAATGATCTGATCAGAAATAGTCCGCAGTTAAAAATGGGTATAACTTAATTTCCGTTCAAAATATGAAAAAAAAAAAAAAAAAAAAAATCCTAAGAGCTAAAGTGTGCGTACCACTCATGCCAGAAAATGATTTTTGTAAATGAAAATCATATCATCATAATCAAGTCATATGAAATTCTTGAATGTGGACACATTTTTGTGTCACCTTGTGTTTGGGGTAGGCTAAACAGATTTATGTGTGTGTGTGTGTGTGTGTGTGTGTGTATATATATAATACATTATGCCATAAATGTTGTTGATAGAGCTTAACTTGTATTGAACCTGGAACATTAAATGCTGGATTAAAGGATTAGTTCACTTCCAGAACAAAAAATTACAAATAATTTAGTCACCCCTTTGTCATCCAAGATGTTCATGTCTTTCTTTTTTCAGTCATAAGGAAATTATATTTCTTATGTACATATAGTTAGAACTTCCAAAATGCAGTTTCAATGCAGCTTCAAATGGCTCTAAACAATCCCAGCAGAGGAAGAAGGGTCTTATCTAGCGAAATGATCGGCCATTTTCAAAACAAATTGACAATTTTAACCTCAAATACTCGTCTTGTCTCGTCTCTGCGATGTACATGTGTAGCCTGTGTAATCCAGGTCAATACAGTTAGGGTATGTCAAAAAACTCCCATCTCGTTTTCTTCTTCAACTTCAAAATTGTCCTACATTGCTTTTTTACCCTTTTTTGTAAAAGGCATTTGATCTTATTTGCATATTCACTTTGTAAACACTGGGTTGGTACTTCCGCAGCGATGCAGGATGATTTTGAAGCTGGGGATGAAAATGAAATGGGAGTTTTTCGACATACCCTAACTGTCTTGAACCATTCACGCAGACCTAGACAAGGCGAGCATTTGAGGTTAAAAAGTATATAAATGGTCAATTTGTTTACAAAATTACTGATCATTTAACTAGATAAGAACCTTCTTCCTTGGCTAGGATCATTTAGAGCCCTTTGAAGCTGCATTTAAAAACTGCATTTTGGAAGTTCAAACTTGGGGGCACCACTGAAGTCCACTATATGGAGATAATTCCTGGAATGTTTTTCTCAAGAAACATAATTTCTTATCGACTGAAGAAAAAAAGACATGAACATCTTACACTGACCAAAATTATAAACGCAACACTTTTGTTTTTGCCCCCATTTTTCATGAGCTGAACTCAAAGATCTAAGACTTTTTCTATGTACACAAAAGGCCTATTTCTCTCAAATATTGGTCACAAATCTGTCTAAATCTGTGTTAGTGAGCACTTCTGCTTTGCCGAGATAATCCATCCACCTTACAGGTGTGACATATCAAGATGCTGATTAGACAGCATGATTATTGCACAGGTGTGCCTTAGGCTGGCCACAACAAAAGGTCACTCTAAAATGTGCAGTTTTATCACACAGCACAATGCTACAGATGTGTCAAGTTTTGAGGGAGCGCGCAGTTGGCATGCTGACTGCAGGAATGTCCACCAGAGCTGTTGCCCGTGAATTGAATGTTCATTTCTCTACCATAAGCCGTCTTCAAAGGCATTTCAGAGAATTTGGCAGTACATCCAACTGGCCTCACAACCGCAGACCACGTGTAACCACACCAGCCCAGGACCTCTACATCCAGCATCCTCATCTGCATGCTTGTCGTCCTCATCGGGGTCTCGACCTGACTGCAGTTCGTCATCATAACCGACTTGAGTGGGCAAATGCTCACAATCGATGGCGTCTGGCACTTTGGAGAGGTGTTCTCTTCATGGATGAATCCTGGTTTTCACTGTACAGGGCAGATGGCAGACAGCGTGTATGGCATCGTGTGAGTGAGCGGTTTGCTGATGTTAACGTTGTGGATAATGCACAGCCGCATGTTGCAAGGATCTGTACACAATTCCTGGAAGCTAAAAACATCCCAGTTCTTGCATGGCCAGCATACTCACCGGACATGTCACCCACTGAGCACGTTTGGGATGCTCTGGATTGGCGTATATGACAGCATGTTCTAGTTCCTGCTAATATGAGGTGGATGGATTATCTCGGCAAAGGAGAAGTGCTCACTAACACAGATTTAGACAGATTTGTGAACAATATTTGAGAGAAATAGGCCTTTTGTGTACATAGAAAAAGTCTTAGATCTTTGAGTTCAGCTCATGAAAAATGGGGGCAAAAACAAAAGTGTTGCATTTATAATTTTGGTCAGTGTAGATGACAAGGGCGTGAGTAAATTATCTGTGAATTTTTGTTCTGGAAATGAACTACTCCTTTAAATGATTTAACTACTGGATTATGTCCAGTGTGTTGATCGTGGACATAGAGCTGAAGGTCACTGCTGAGCGCTAAACACACACACAAGTTGTGGTAGCGCTGTGGGAGCACTCCTCCTTTGCGATAACAGACAACTCATGATTTACCTCAAGGAGCTGAGAACTACCCTGAGAGACAATGAACTCATGTACAGACCCGTTTGCAGGAGGCGTGTGGTAGGATGAGAGGGTGGAGTATCTGTCTTTGCTGACTCCATCTGTTCAGTGTTAAGGCTGACACAGGCATATGCAGGCAACCAGAACGAGACTTCACATGGCAAAAACAGCTTCATCACACCGTGTGTCAGTGTGTAAATGCATGAGTCACTCTTCCTCTAGATGTGGAATTGAGGTAAAACGCAGGGAACTTCCCAAAAAACACACCCACACTTGCAATCCTTTAATAACATGAGAAGCCGTTCTATCCCAGGAAGGTATGTAGCCCTGAAAGCTTTCTATTTTTTGTTAAAGTGTTCTTTTTGGGCCTCAGCGCAATAGCTGCTTCATCTCTGGAGCAAAAAGATTGGATCTACTCCATCTGAACAGGTGATCAATATTAGGGACTGTAGTGGGCGAGAGAGAGGGAGAACTCTGAAAATATCACAGCAGCTCAGGAGAATATGAGGTATGAACTTTACCAAAGACAAACAAAGTCATGAGAAAAGGTTCATTTTAGGTTTTATTGACATTAGACTCTTGACAATCAGCAGTGGGTAAGAATCGGACCACTAATGATCATGACGGGTTCCAATCCCAGACGGGTGATTCATGAAAAGGCAAATTACTCCTGTATCATTACGGGATCATTCACCACATGACTACCCCCAGGAAGTACAGCAAAACTCAGTATACTGTAAGGCACTTTGGGAAAGATAGCATCTGCTAAGTGAGTAATACCTGTATCAGCCATTTTACAGTCAGAAGATGATGCAGCATGTGTCAAACATCCTATAGCGTTTGCCTAAAAACCATAAGCTCTGTTCCAAAACCAAGTGAGCTCATTTCTAATGCAGCATCATGAAATGTAACCTCTTAATTTATTGATTTGGGCAACGGCCCGCAAATATTACTTCTCACAGTCATGTCTCACAAGAGTTTGATGTCAGCACGTTGCTAAGCTATTACTCTGGTAACACTGAACATTTTTGTCTATTCAGTGTTGAATTAGGGGTGGGCAATACATATTTATAAAAATAAACACTATATACAATCCACTGTATATAAATTGCACATTGATTCATATTAAAGTCAAGAGCAGTGAGTGATTTTTCTTTTTGTGTTTTGTTGTTTTATTAACATCACATGAATAGAAAGGAAAATTCTGTCATCATTTATTCACTCTTAAGTAGTTTTAAACCTGAATTAGTTTCTTTCTTCTGTTGAACATAAAAGTTAATTTGAAGAATGTGGGTATCCAAAACGTTGCTGGTCCCCAGTGCCTTTCCCCTATTTTTTTCCTACTATAAAAGTTAATGGGGACCAGCAACCGTTTGGTTACCCACATTTTTCAAAATATCTTATTTTGTGTTCAGCACAAAAAATAAAATAATACAGGGTTGGGACAACATGTGAGTAAGTAAATAATGACATAATTTTAATTTTTGGGTGAACTATGCCTTTAATGACAAGCAACAACATGTTTAGTACAATTAGTCTGCTTCATGTATCTTAATATAAGGCACAAATCCGGTTTTCTCTCAACTGTTTACTCTTCACTTTTAATCAACTGTGTTTTCTTCAAAAGCTGATCGTAGAGAAATTTTAATCAAGACATTGCACACCCCAGTGTTAATGTTTTGATATTCAAAATTCATCAACTGTTTATTAAAACATTTTTTTTTACAATTCAGTATTTCTTAGATCCAGACTTGAATGTGAGTTTTCTAAAACAATGCCATAGATATCTGGCTGTTGGGTAGGATCATCCAAGCCCCTGTTTACATCTGCTTTTCGTCAGTCTGATCATAAGTGGACGACAGTGAATGCAGGTATAAACAGGTCTAAAATGTTTTAAGCTTGTCCACTTTCGATCACTTTTAGAGGTAGAAGAAAGCACATAGCATTGGAATAGCCACAAAAGGCCTTCTTGCCTAATACACAAGCCTTATGGGATGTTTTGAGAAAGTGCACTAAAGCAATCAATTCCAACTACGCTATGCTGTGCCAAAACACAGATTACGATTGAAATCGCTGTTACCATTCCTATCATTTCATTCGCTTCCTTTTTCACTCCCTCATAAGCAGCATAATGGTTTCACTTATGCAATTGTATTTGTACGGCCCAAGTAACGTCTGCAGAAAAGGAAGGAATCTTTTGATTAAATATTACAAAGAAAAAAAAAACTTTTGAAAAAGATACTAGGGTGTTATGGGTGTAAATTCCTATTTCTCCCCTTTTAAATGCTAGGGTGTATAAGTGATATTGTAGTTTAGAATAGGGAACGTAAATGTCAGTTCTTTTGAAGCATGAATGTGTGAACTTGCATCTAATTCTGCAGTCATTACAGGTTGAACCAGTAGACAACTGTTTCTAGCTCCAGGTCTATTCACCTAGCAACCAATGTCTCTGGCAAAGAGAAGACCTTTATGTGTTACACTCTGACCTCTTACAAAACAAAACATATTTAACCTTCACCTCCTACACATACACACATAGAAGAAGGACAGTGCTGCTGCTGAGGGGAGGAAACGCTAGTGAACAAATGCGGTTGTGTGAATGCTACTGGGGCACATTCCCATACAGAGCCATGTGAGTGCCAGCAGGCCAGTGTTCAGAAACGGGCGAGGAGGGGGGGCTGGGATCTTTGCAAACAGTCCATAAAGAGACCCTGCCACCCTCCCGTTCATATGCTAATGGGAGCCACTTTGTTTGGGGGTTAAAAAACTCTCAGGGGTCCGAACAACGTCGATTTAAACCCACAATAGAGCCTCAATTCTCTCGAGAAAAACCCACAATGCTCTCTCTCTGTCTCTCTCGCGCTGATAAAGAGATCAGTATGGATGTGTGGGTGTCAGGGTGCATTAGGCACTGACAGAGTGTGATGTACAGAGATCATAATTCACTCACACACACACATTTCCTGAAAGTGGTATTGATCAGCTGTCCTGAAAAACAGGCCCCCCCTTTTTTGACATTTTCTGTGCGGGTTCATGGCAAAATTCTGAAGAATAGATTTAAATGTGGTAAAATGGAGCTGTGTGGACTGCATTCTCATTGATACCTGAATAAATAATCAAATTAATGAAAAGTTTTTAAATGTTTTAATGCCAAGGAGCCCCAAATATGATGCTCTATTTAAATTGTGTGAGAAAAATATTATGCATGATAACTTAATGACTTAAATTAAATAATTAGCTTTTATGTTGTTACAATGTACTGAAGCTATGGCCAAAAATATTGCCATTTTACTAAGTAGAACGCATTTGTTATCAGCTGTTAATGTTATATATTTCAGTTCAATTTGTGTTGCATAGTTATAGCTATAGTTTTATAGAGAATAGTGCCCAGCAAACCCCTGTGAGCAAGATAAAGGTGACAATGTGTCAAAACATGTATAATTATTATAACTATCATTATTGTAATATAATAATTAATAAAAGAAAGTATAGGTTTGTGTAAAAGGCAGACAGATTGTGCTGCTATACAGCAGTCCCTCTTCTCACTGTAGGTTAAGGAGGGTTTTTATTATTATTGTTAGATTTGAGTTCTGTCTGTTCAGTTTGTTGAAGGACTTTTGAGAAACCTCTTTAACCTTTGGGCATTCAGTCAAGAATGTCTCTCAGACGAGTACATACACCTGCTGCTCTTTCAGATTATGCTAAACTCTGTGTGAGAGGTAAAAATCAGAAGTCAGGCTGTTTTACTTATTTAAACTGGTTGCATTTAAGTTTTCTTTTATTTGATCTAAACAACGATTCATCCTTCAAGTGTTCAAGTGTTAAAAAAAAACAGCATTGAAATTAAAGAAAGAACAAGGACTTTTAAACCAGTGTCATAATGCAACTATTTTATGAGTTTGGCAATCTCTTATGAATTTATATGGTCTGATTTGTGCAAAAATGTATGATTTTTAGAAATAAACTAAGCATGAAGGTGCACCCCTAAATCTAAACCTCAGTGAGGTGTAAGCAGATTGTATGAAACGTACAAAGAATGGCCACCAATTAACAAAAATATAAAATAGTTACAATTTTCCATTAGAGTATGCTCAAGTTTCTTCACAGCAATGCCATAGAAGAACCATTTTTGGTTCCACAAAGAATCATTTAGTCAAAGGTTTGTTAAAGAACCATCTCTTTCTTACATTTTTATAATCTGAAGAAACTTCTTTCCTCACAAAGAACCTTTTGTGAAACAGAAAGGTTCAAGGTTCTTTATGGAACCATTTAGACAGAAGAGGTTCTTCGATGGCATTGTGGAGCACCTTTGTTTTTAAGTGTTTATGTCTTAAGCTTCTCAGATTGTTCACCTGAGAAAATACATGCATACTGTTTGTGTGTGGCCTCTTATTTTCTGCGCACTCTGTAGGCTCAGATTGCATATGTGTCTTGATTTTTTTTTCTTGACTAATTACTTATTACTTCACTAATTACAAGAGGCGATCCTTTTTCATAAATAAAAAAGAAACGCATGAGATGGAACAACAAACTACTGTACACCAGAGACCGGCATTGACAAGCTGGTTTAGAGATACCTGCCACTAGTTTGTCACTCTAGAATATTTAATGTGACTCTAGTTTAAATAAGTAATAATACGTCATAATTTCTGGAGGAATAGCACAGACAAAGATGGGCAAGGGTGAAACTTTCTAGTGCGTATAAGTTGACCACCTTTGTTTGCCCACCATCAAATGAGTAAAGGATTCATGTTTGGTAGTACACGTATTGTATGCTAAGTGCACATGTTGTTTTGGATAAACTTCCCATACTGATTATTAGGAGATTAAATACAAAAATAGCATCTGTAGTACACATGAACCACACCCCAGATTTCCACTTCCAAGCACATTAACGCATAGTTCCTTTGTGAACAACAAAGTTCGAATTCAGATTTCACATTTACCGAAACCACTGAAGTTTGCTGTTAAATGGACTTGGATCATATAAAAAGCTCTAGTGTGAAAACACCCTTAATATTTCTCCACCCGCTCCCCTACAGGTGTGTTATAATCATCTTAGGTGTAAACATGTCTCTCTCACACCCACACAGATGTACACACACACACAAAATGATCGCGTTACGGAATCTGAGCTAATCTTTAAAAGGCGTTTTTGGCAAAAAGAGTGTCCACTGCAACACAATAACTAATGCTAACATTGCTATCTGTCATTCTCGCTGTGTCTATAGCCATTTTCGCAATCTTAAAACATGATAACACAGATACACACAAGTGTTAAAGTGGAGTCTTTCTCTGGAATTTCACTCCAAACCCCAGATAAAAACTGCAGTTGGCAAACATTCAAGCAACCCCAAAATAGCATGGAATAATAAGCTTGATTTACAAACGGATTACAAAATATGGATCACACATGTCAACTACAGAGGGTGTATGTGTTTGCAGCGTTGAAATGTTAAAATTAATCACGCAAAGGCTAATGAGGTCAGAGCAGTGAACGTGTCCCCATCAGCTTATAGATGTATAACACACACACTGGGAAGACTCGTAAGACGCGTAATCTTCTCTCTCCCAAAGTCTGACACTTTCTGGCCCGCTTGCTTCAGTCAGCCAGGCCGCTGAGACACGAGAAGGGAAAATACATGTATTTATCTAAACTGTCCCCATCTCCACGGCAGCAGAAACCACAGCTTTACGGATCCACGGCCCATTCAGTGCAGGAGAGTGACTTACAGACCCTGACACACACACTTAAGCCATTTGTGACAAAAGACAACCCAAGCTTTCGTTCCTGTAGTAAAACGTTCTAGTGTCAGTCAAAAGGAGGAGCTGAACTTTCCAGAAAAGTCTAGATTTTTACACACCCTTATGACATTTTGGAGCTGGCCCTCTCATTAGTGGCTAAGATGGCTTGGATTCTAAATGGTTGTTAGTGTAGGGATGTATGTGAAGATGAACACTTTATTTGGAAAGGCACAAACAATAAGTAAACTAATAACAAATTCTAATAATTGTTAGAAGCAATCACGCCTTGCTAGACAACAGAGGCTTTACCTGGCTTAGTTATCTAGCAAGCGCAGTAACTGCTTTTTAGCAGTGACTACTTTTAAGTAACTGCCTTTTTATTATTCATTAGATGCAGTCACTCTTTGTTCTAGCTTGCTTGTAATACCTTAATATTTTAGATAAACATCTAAAACATTTAAAATACCAATATAGTTTCTGAGCAATAGTCATTTCTAATTTCTAATTTCTAGAGCTTTTTTTTTCTTTTAATATTTAGTATTATATTTTTAATCATTACAATATATGCTAACGGTTGTTGTATTAAATTTTGTAAAAATAGATAAATTTATGAATTATAAATTACATATTGGCTATATATAAAGTATGAAGGGAACAAAATTACCTTAAAATGGGCCCTTCTTGTTGTTTAGATAAACCTCCTACACTGTAAAAAACAATTTGTTGAGTCAACTTAAAATAATTTGTAACCTGGCTGCCTTAAAATTTTAAGTTCAGTCAACTCAAAAAAAAGTTTATTCAACTTGAAATGTTAAATTATACTAAGTGACAACTTAGATATTTGAGTTGAATCAACTTAAAATTTTAAGGCAGCTGGGTTACTTACCCATCTGTTAAGTTTAGCAAACACAAATATCTAAGTTGTTGCTTAGTACAACTTAACATTTCAAGTTGACTAAACTTATTTTAGTTGACTAAACTTAAAATTTTAAGGCAGCAGGGTAACAAATTGTTTTAAGCTGACTTAACAAATTGTGTTTTTTATTTTTTACAGTGTAAGACCCACCCACACAAGATTTTATTTAAATACAGATACAAATAATTTTGCCACAGTTTCTACAAACATTGACTGAGCTAGGTGGCTGCTAGGGTGATATTGGTGGTTATTAATGTGTTCTTGGTGGTTGCTAGGATATTGTTAAGTGGCTGCTAGGGTTTGAGTCAAATAAATTCTGGGCAATTTGTAGATGGCTATTTGCTAGAATTCTAGCTGGTTGCTAGAATGTTTTAAGTGGTTCTAGGTGTGGTCTGACTGGTTGCTTCTAAAACGTTTTAACTAGTTGACCCATCCTTTACGATAAATCTGTAAGTTTTTATTTTTTTTATTTTATTTATTTATTTATTTATTTATTTTTATTTTTTGTCCACCATTTGCAAAACTTGCCTGCTGGGGGAAAATAAATAAATAAAAAAGTTGGCTGGCCGGTCTTAGTTGGTTTAAACTGGAAGTAGCTGATTTTATCTGGTCTTCCAGCCTGGCCAAACTGGTGTTCAGCTGATTTTAGCTGGTTGTTCAGCTAAAGAAGTGATCAAAACCCCTCTAAAACCAGTCTGCAAACCAGCTATAACCAGGTTGGAAGACCGGCCAACCATATTCATATTCATAGCACAAAGAGGGTTACAGATCTGAACAAACCCTTCATTTTAAGTATGAATCTTCTTCCTACACTATGTGATACTAATATTAGTGATACTTTCCTCAGAAAACGCCAATAATCCAAAGTTGTTGACTTTCTCCTTGTTTTGTGTCTGTGCCAAAGGAAATGTGAGTAAAAGAGACAGATGACACACTGACAATACTACGAGAGGTAAATGACCCCTGGAACATCTTTCTGTCTCATTCTTTCATTCATTCAGCAGTTTAATATTCATCGCTTCCCTTCAGCTCTGCCCTCACAGGCGTCCCACCGCCCAGACCGCCCCAAATCCCCTCACAAATCCCCACTTCAACATTACCTCATTTACAAAAGCAAAGTCAAGACAAAAGAGCACGTCTCCGAGCAGCGCCGCCTTTAACATGCAGGACGCAGCCATTGAGGCGACAGAGAGGCGCTATTATGAGCTCTTTCACCTCTGAGAACGTTTCTTTAATGGTTCTATTTTGTTTCCGTGTTATTTCTTTGCTTCCTTCATTATGTTAATAATTTCTTCACCTCAAGACAACAGATTTGCCCACAATATCATGCCAGAGCAAACAGAGAGGTGCTAACCTGAAAATTAACTTTGAACAACCAGCCTCTCTCTTTATCACATATTGCACCCATACGCAAAGCGATTTATGACCTTGCCAGGAACTTGTTTTTAAAATCCTATTACATATTATGTGAAGTCCGAGCTGTCCACAAATGTCTGTTTAACACAGATTTATTCGGCCATTTAGAGACAATTCTCTCCAATCTGGGTTTATAGCTCATCGTTACCAAACAGGCTACTAAAACAAAGGTCTAATCTCACATACACACAGCAAATGTGTGACATATGTTACTGTTCCTGCCCTGCAGGGGACGTACAAACCTTCTGATGAGTCTATCAAGAAGACCCCTGCCGCCGTCTCCAATTCTTAAAGGAGCAGTTGAAAGAAAATCATGCCATGATTTACTGACCTTCATGTTGTTCCAAATGTGTTTCTTATGCGGAATACAAATGCTTGTTTCTATGAAACAAAAGTAGTATGTGACCAAGGCCTGTCAAGCTGTACAAGAGCACCATAAACGTATTTGCATAGTCCATATGACTCATGTCTTCCAAAGTTATGCAATAGCTGTGTGTGAACAACAGGCTAAAATGAAACAATATAATGTAAATTGAGTTAAATTACAATATATAAATATATATTAAGACCTAACTGCATATAAGTCAGCCATCAATTTTATGGTAATTTATTGTCTTTTTTGGAGCTTGACAGTCACCCATACAGATTTTTTTTCCAAAAAATATTCACAAAGTCGTTTGCACCACGCTCTTTCGTCACTCGATCTTTCGTTGGTGCATTAATCCATTAAATCACTTGATATTAAAGACTCACATATTAAAGACTTCTCTTTTCGTTTATTTTTATATAAATCACCGATGGGACAAAGACACAGACGTTTCGGCTCAAAGGCCTTCTTCAGTGTGCTAAACAATAGGAATCCTCCACCCACTTTTTAAATCACCAATTTTGACATCATCATTTATTCACCAGTATTCATTCACTCAGGCTTACATATTCCATTTCAGTTTGGACAGTTCAGACAAAATCACACATATTATCACATCTACCAAAGTATGATTCAATATATCTTCTATTCTCACATAAAAAATATATAGAATTTCATTTTTACACTCTTATATAAACCGGCAGTTAACATAAACCATCAACAGTATTACTTTTAACAATGGGAAATTCAATGGTTAAAATCATCAGATATACATCGCCATTAATAACCAATTAATGACGATGTGGAAATCTCTTCCACAGATTATATTAGTTTGAACAATTATGATTTGGAAAACAGAAAGATCCAACTCCTCATTCATACCATTTTGAGCTGGTGATTTGAGTTTATCGATCCAAAATGCTTCTCGTTTCAATAATTCTTTATTTATATTCCCTCCTTGTGATCCAATAACTTCCTCAATACTTATACATTCCGATTGTTTGATGTCATGTCCCAGTTCATTCAAATGTCTGGATACTGAAGAAGTTATATCTTCACTGTAAAAAATAAAAAACACAATTTGTTGAGTCAGCTTAAAATAATTTGTTACCCTGTTGCCTTAAAATTCAGTCAACTAAAATAAGTTTAGTCAACTTGAAATGTTAAGTTGTACTAAGTAACAACTTATATATTTGTGTTTGCTAAACTTAACAGATGGGTAAGTAATGCAGCTGCCTTAAAATTTTAAGTTGACTCAACTCAAATATCTAAGTTGTCACTTTGTATAATTTAGCATTTCAAGTTGAATAAACTTTTTTTGAGTTGACTAAACTTAAAATTTTAAGGCAGCCAGGTTACAAATTATTTTAAGTTGACTCAGCAAATTGTTTTTTACAGTGTACTTGATTTATGTTCGCTGATAATTTCAACTGACGCAAAGATTTCCCTATATATATATTTTTGACAAGGACATTTTAACATATAGATCACATTGCAAATTGAACAGGTAATACAAAATGTAATTTTAAAGCATTTTTGTGTTGCTGGACACATAAACTCTTTATACCTTACTAAATTCTGACATGCAGCGCAACTTCTGCACAGGAAGCAGCAAAGCCAACTTTTTCCTCCTTACTACATCTGAATTGACCAGCATATATATATATATATATATATATATATATATATATATATTCAAAATATCTGCAAAATATATGTTAAATATATTTTAACATATATTACATAGAAAATACATAGCCTTAAAAAAATATTTTGAGCAAATGCAAAATGTATTTTATATTATATTTTGTATAATATAAATATATTGATTTAAAATACATATATATTTTTTAAATGGTTATAACTAAAGAAGGGATGCACCAATGTATCGGCCAATAATTGGTATCAGCAGATAAAAGCAATTTATTGGTTGTTTCTTGTGTTGAATTTAGGGCTATCCAGGTTAAAGCGATAATTACACATTAACACAGCACCATTAACACGGACCCTGTGAACCACCCATAAAACCACGCAACATGATGTATCACGTCTCATATAATTATCAAATGAAACAGCTTGTGAACAATATGTAATTTAATGTTGTATTCGCCTCAGGAATGTTTTTCAGTAAAACACCAGAGGAAGCATATTTACTGTTAATTATTTATGTATGTACGAATAAAAGTTTTTTTTTTTTTTTTTTTTTTTTTTAATAAATACCTTGTGCAATTATAGCTTTATTGTTGATTTTAACCTCTATTTTACCAAATGATTGTGTGCCGTGTAGTTGGGAGAGATTTTGTTTTTTGTTTTCCTCAAGAAAACTAAAGTGTCAGTGAATGGCAGATTTCATATATGTGACCCTGGACCACAAAACCAGTCATAAGTAGCATGGTTATATTTGTAGCAATAGCCAAAAATACATGTATGGGTCAAAATGATCATTTTTTATCTTTTATGCCAAAACTCATTAGGATATTAAGATCATGTTCCATGAAGATATTTTGTAAATTTCTTATCGTAAATATATCAAAACTTTGATTAGTAATATGCATTGCTAAGAACTTCATTTGGACAACTTGTTATTTTGATTTTTCGCACCCTCGGATTCCAGAATTTCAAATAGTTGTATCTCGGCCGAATATTGTCCTGTTCTAACAAGCCATACATCAGTGGAAAGCTTTATTTATTCATGAAATCTCAATTTCCAAAAATGTACCCTTATGACTGGTTTTGTCGTCCAGGGTCACATATATATTCCAGCTCACATTTTTAGTCTATGCTGACCGTGACGCACTCACACAACACTTGCACAAGATGCATATGCATAAACACTGTCATACATTCTCACACCCTAACTGCAGACTTTAGCTGCATCAACTGGTACTGAGAAAGCTTGTTGAGGCTTGTTGCAGATTGGAGTGAATATGGTGTGTGGAGCAGAACAGCACGTGTGTGTTTGCATGTGTTTTTGAGACTAAAGGTAACTGAGGCTAGTTACAGCTTGTTAGAAGCAGGGCAAAAAAATATGCTCACTCATCTACAGGAACTTAACACAGACACACAAACTACTGACGTCATAATATACCAAATACACAAAACATCTCACTACTTCCTCTCACACAGAGAACAGATGTACAGGAGCATCTCTGTGATGACACAACATATAGATGAGATACTCACAGATTTAAAAGTACATTCACTTCAAAAGTCTGATCACTGTTACTTTCTGAGCTGTTTTTGAAATGAATTTCGAACTGGTCTGGCTGTTATTTTAGCCAATGTATGAACTCATTTCCTCTTAAAGAAATGAAATGAAAAATCTCTCATTGTTTACTCACCCTCATGTCATTACAAACCTGTATGACTTACTTTCTTCTATGGAACAGAGAAGAAACATTTGTGAGAAATGTCTCAGTGGTTTTGCCCATACAGTGGAAGTCAACCACTGTACAAACAAAATATATTTTGTTTTATTTCACAGAAGAAAAAGGTTTGGAACTACATGAGAGTGACTAAATTATGATATAATTTTCTCTTTTTTTAAATTACAATGTTACAATATATATCCATTATTCCATCAACATTTTCATTTAGCCTACATGTAGGCTACTGTAAGGTTGGAATTGTATTTTCTTGCCCCCTGAAATGTATTTCTATTTAAAAGTATATTTCATTCAGCTTCACTCATTACATCAGATATTTGGCCTATATTTAAAATAGAATTTTACTTCTTTCTCTCTTTTTTTGCCATATTTTTGAAGCAAAATCAAATTTGCATGGAAAGTAGTTGCATTAGAAATTAGGCTTGTCTATTTTTGCCTGCTTAAACTGGATTGCATTAGGCTTGTGAATAGGAAACATACTTTTGACGTGTTTCAATGAAAGTAAAAGAGGTCCATTGCTAATCAAGTATTTTCTTCTGAAGAAAGAAATTCTTACAGATTTGGAACAATATGAGGATGAGTAAATGGCCACAGATTTTACATTTTTAGTTGAACTATCCCTTTAAGTTGATGTGTGTCAATGCAGAGATGAGACTTAACAACTCCATTAAACATTTTATCACAACACAGAATAAGTCCCAGAAATTCAGGCATTATAAAATCAGACACATCCTGACATTCTCATCATGCTGAGCTTAAACATTTAACCTCCTGATCCTGCAACATCAGGCTAATAAAAAACTTTGTTATGACTTGACAAGAGAAGAAGATCTGATACTGATGTAAGTAAGAGCGACATTATGAATGTCAGTCAGGAACGGTGTACTGATGTGGATTAATAGCTTAATGTCTAATTAGTTTCAGTCTCTGATCTGAAGAAACAACAGACACATGTCCCTCAGCAAACAACAGGTTATGAGCACTGAGCAGAATATCCCCAGCACAGACAGCTGTTATCAGAACCAGATAAGAGCAGCTAAGGTGAGCGGGAAGATGTCACCTGAGTCTAAAAGACAGATGGAATGAGAGAAAATATATGACATTTTCTCGGAGAATGAGATCCTAGAATCTCTAAAAAATGAAAATTATTTCGCATATAAATTTCATGGCAATGAGTCAATAAATAATGAGCTCGAATGTCATTTCCTGTCTTCAATCTGTTGGTTCGCACGGACGCTGACATATCCCTCTGGAAATTACCTACGGCAGCGACTATGAATATGATTATGTCTATCTGAGCCACGGTGATAGCTCAGTACATTCATAATTAATGTAAGTGTCAACAAAAATCTCCAGTTCTTGTGCCATAGTCTTAAACCGTATGCACATCCTGTCTGCAGCTTCCTGTTGGGATATAAACACGAGGTCTGAGGAGAACTGTGTTATAGTAGTAGTCTGAGTAGAACAGGATAAAACAAACAGTTCTTTTTTTGTTTTTTTTTTTACTGTACGAGGGGGTCATGACTGTTCGGAGGATGTGTTCAGGTCAGGGACAGGGCACATTCAGAGGGTGGTTGACCGTAGTTATAGTTCATTGACCCAGAACCATGACACTTTACATTAATCAGAATGTAATCAGAATGAGAACACACTTTAGAACTTCCTTATTTTTATTGGGCAATATTCATGTTGTAAGATAAAAGCTGCTGCCAACACTAGACCTCCGACTGAGACTCTGACTCTGACATGCATGTCATAATCTATAGTATCTATCTATCTATCTATCTCTCCGTTCGTCTGTCTGTCTATCCAACCGTATCTATCTATCTATCTATCTATCTATCTATCTATCTGTTTCTTCTGTCTGTCTTTCCATCTGACTCTATCTATCCCTCTGTCTGTCTGTCTATCCAACCGTATCTATCTATCTATCTATCTATCTATCTATCTATCTATCTATCTATCTATCTATCTATCTATCTATCTATCTATCTATCCCTCCGTTCGTCTGTCTATCCAACCTTATCTATCTATCTATCAATCTATGTTTCTTCTGTCTGTCTTTCCAACTGTCTCTGTCTGTCCCTCTGTCTGTCTGTCTATCCAACCGTATCTATCTATCTATCTATCTATCTATCTATCTATCTATCTATCTGTTTCTTCTGTCTGTCTTTCCATCTGTCTCTATCTATCCCTCTGTCTGTCTGTCTATCCAACCGTATCTATCTATCTATCTATCTATCTATCTAACTATCTATCCCTCCGTTCGTCTGTCTATCCAACCGTATCTATCTATCTATCTATCAATCTATGTTTCTTCTGTCTGTCTTTCCAACTGTCTCTGTCTGTCCCTCTGTCTGTCTGTCTATCCAACCGTATCTATCTATCTATCTATCTATCTATCTATCTATCTATCTATCTATCCCTCCATTCGCCTGTCTGTCTGTCTATCCAACCATATTTATCTGTCTGTTTCTTCTGTCTTTCCAACTGTCTCTATCTATTCCTCTGTCTGTCTATCTATCTATCTATCTATCTATCTATCTATCTGTCTATCTCTCCGTTTGCCTGTCTGTCTGTCTGTTCAACCGTATCTATCTATCTATCTATCTATCTATCTATCTATCTATCTATCTATCTTTCCCTCTGTTCGTCTGTCTGTCTATCCAACCATATCTATCTATCTATCTATCTATGTTTTTTCTGTCTGTCTTTCCAACTGTCTCTATCTATCCCTTTGTCTGTCTGTCTATCCAACCATATCTATCTATCTATCTATCTATATATATATATCCCTCCATTCGCCTGTCTGTCTGTCTATCCAACTGTATCTATCTATCTATCCATCTATCTATCCATCTATGTGTTTCTTCTGTCTTTTCAACTGTCTCTCTCTATCTATCCCTCTGTCTGTCTGTCTATCTATATATCTAAATATAATACTAAATATCTAAATATTCAAATAAATTATGAAGTTGAACTCTATCACATCTGCCCTCTAAATGCTCTCTAGGAAGTAACTATCCAAAGAAAGAAAAAAGCAGGACTCGTCGTCTGCGGAGGAGTGTAATTATGGACCGTTTATTGTGTTCAGCTGTGTGAAGTGTTTTGAAGGTTTACATGCCAGAGCAGTTGGTCTCAGTAGCAGGAGGGGTCGGGCTTGTCCGAGCCTGGTTAAGTCTCTCAGTCTCTCAGAACGATGAACATTAAATCGCTGAATCATAATCTTAGACGCAAATAACACACCCTCTACTCACGCGATTTCACCAACAGGTTGTGACAAATATTATTTCCCATGATGGTATTGAGCGTGGAGTACGCCATGGGTCACTGTGGCATCGCGATCAGACATAAAAAACAAAACCGCCTTTCTGCCAAACAACTATACCAATATTTATTCCAAATCAAATTTATCTGGAGTATTTAATTTTATACTGATGGACATTTCCCTTGAAAATATGAACTGTCCAAATGAATTATACTAAACAGTATCGCACAGAAATTCAGCATGACATTATGACAGAGCGAGTTATGCAGTCTGAGTGTCAAGCAGTCGG
The DNA here is from genome assembly GCF_022985175.1 of Labeo rohita. Taxonomy (NCBI): domain Eukaryota; kingdom Metazoa; phylum Chordata; class Actinopteri; order Cypriniformes; family Cyprinidae; genus Labeo; species Labeo rohita. The sequence goes on along the minus strand of NC_066886.1, from coordinate 32,602,010 downwards.
ACTCAAAGGCTCCAGACCCTCACACACACACACACTGCCCGATTAAGAGCGTGTCTGTGGCATGATGCTGGTCTGGTCTCCATTTGTCACACAAGTGTTGCACTTCCATGGCCTTGTCTCTCTGTGTGTGTCTCTCTGTGCCATCTGTGGGGGCTGGACGGTACTAAATCAGGCAGAGCAGTGAGAGTGTATGGGCTGCAGGGGTCTGCTGGCTAACCCTTCACCCTACACCCCCTGCAAAGCTCTCAGGAGGCTGGGAGTGCCCACCTCTGCCCCTCTGCCGTCAATCTCACACATACAGTAGTCAATGGCAAAACCAGTAGCAAGTAGTTTAGAAGTCGTTCACTCTTCCTGCTTAACATTCAGATGTTAACGAACAGTGCTGGGGGCGATAATGGAGAGGTATGTGTCACAAGTTTGTGAGTGTGTGTTTATGCATGTATGTAATTGTGAGGATGTGTGGGGGAAGGGTCAGGTGTTATCACTGCTGCAACCTCTGGACCCCGAGGAAGACTTTATGAAGACTCTGCATGCGTCTTGCTGCTGAAGCTTAAGAAATTAAAGATTTGAATCTTGGCCCATATGAAAGGAAAATCACATTTTTGTTAAACATATATAGTTTAATTGTTTTTTAAATGAAGATTTTGCCTTTTGACCTTGTCTCTTGCTAATGTTTATACTAAGAAAAATGTGTCCTCTGAAGTTTCTGAAGAGATCTCAATAATCTCTCAAACTGTGCTCAGATTTGCAGTCTGCAATCACAAGTCAAAGATTTCAGTATGAGCTGAAATATTTCACATCAAGTTTGTTTAAAACTAACTGATCAGAGCTTCACGTTAGCTCTGTACTATTGCAATATGTCAACAACTGACTCATTTGCTTGATTTTATTTCTCTCAAGTAATTTTAGTAGAAACTTCTGAGATAAAGTTGAAACTGTAATGAAGCATAACTGAGATCTCGATTATGTCTCATGAGCTTATGAAAGACCTACCTCTGAATAACAAAAAATCCTTCGGGAGGTCTTAGAACATAAAACTTTCACTTTTCAATTTCCTCTACCCGCTCTATTTCCCCGTCACGTCTTCACCTGTGCTGATGAGTTTATTAACAGCGGGCTCAACTAGGTCAGTGGAACAAATTCTAAAACTATTACCTGTGCGTACAATGTGTGTCTGTCCAGTACCTTGGCATTCTGAATTGCTTTTCCACCGTTACATTTGCATTTAATGTTCTTATCATTATATCTGCTCTGATTGCAGCGATGAGGGATTTAGCGACTGCTGAGGGCTGAGGGAAATATTGACTTTTATATGCTTGTGTGCATTTCACAGCAACATTTATGCACTTATAAGAGCCACAATACTAAATGCTGTTGACTGCAGTGTCTCTGCACGGATGCCAAATCCTTTAACACTCTGCTACGTTCTTTGTTTCACTATCAGCTTGGACGTGTTAATGTTCACACTCATACACAATACAGCGTAAAGTGAATCTGTAACTAATTCCTGCAGCAGCTTATGTTAATATTTAATTGATCAACAAACAATTTCGAAACATACTTTGACCATATATACCGTAAACTTCAATTTTATTTGTGCAGACATGCATATGCAAACAATAAACTTTGAAAACTTTGATCGCAGCTGCATTCAATACACAGATTAATAGAAAGTTTTCTGTGCACGCTTTCATTATTGAAAACGGTTCTGAAAGGTTGACGGTGAAAATGCACGGGAGCACTGTGTCAAAATAAATTCTATTTGCTCCTTTCCTTTTTCGCCTCGAGCTGAAAGTCAAGATTTCCTTCTAAAGAGCAGTTCCAAGGAGTGTGGTTCGTTGTCCTCCCTTCCCAAAACAGTTCTGTGGAAAAGATTTAACAAGCAGCTTACTGCTGGGGGAAGGGATCGGGAAGAGAGGGGGGCCCCTCAGGGTCACCAAGATGTGAGGGCCTCTCACATGTATACACACAAGAGATCCAAGACGTTTTATTGGCGTGTTAAAAAGTGTTTACACTGCAAAAGCATTAATAAATATTATAATACATATCTTTATATGCATAAACAGATACACATACACAGACAATAAAGGTCTCACACTCTGGCAGGGGAAAGAAAAAAACAGCCGAGCAAGGGAAAGCAGCCAAAAACCACATCTACTAGCGCTGGAGTGGATAGAGGGAGTAGAGAGAAAGAGAGAGGGAGAGGGATAGAGAGAGGGAATGGGGAGGGATCAGTTTCTAGGCTATGCTGTGGTTGGCTCTGCTGATGGATGGACTCGGGATGGATCGAGTTACACCATTTGCCGTGCATTAGTTTGTTTTTCCCCGCTCAGAACGGAGAGACACTTCAAGCTTGACTCAGAGTTGTTGCGATCCAAATCGCGTAAAGAGAATCGCGGATTCAGATGAGGTGAGTTGATTTAATAGGGGAAATGCAGCGTTGCGAGCCGGTAAAAATGGGAAAAGGGAAAAGAAGCGTCAGAAAAAAAGACTTCCTAAACATCAGAAGTACTCTAGGTGCAGCGCAGAAAATAGAACTGGGGCTATTTTTATTCACCCCGTTACGCGTTCACACCGATTCGGATTGTTTATAAGCGGAGTGACGCACGCGCTAAAAGTTCTTCATTCTGAAGAGTAGATCTCGTGAGGTAATTACTTAGATGGTTTTATTTGGTTTGGGTTGTATTGGTTTGGTTTGGTGAATGACGGGGGGATGGTACTAGAGGAGAGGGAGGGTCTTGGTGCTATTTGATCGGTGAGCTTTTGAAGATCACAAAGCTTTATCCCGAGGACGAGCTGGACGAGCCCCGCGGGCTCTGGGAATTGTTTTTGCGTGGTTCGGATAAAACAAACACATGGGGATCTTCTGGCTTTCTGGACCGAGCTGCACACACGCTGTCTGATATTCACTGGATTTAATAGCGTAAATCATTTTGGAATATAACGCGGAAAGAGTATCGTAGTCTACATGCTCGTTTGGAGAACATTCAGGTAGGATTTCTGTTTTCCTTCTCACACTTTCTTGTCACACAGATGATGGAGTATATTGCTGTACCGCAACTTTTTTCTGCTATTACACTGTTAATAACGGATTGTATTTGACATTAGTAATGAAAGAAAACAATGCCACACTGTCGCATCCTGTTGATACAGTGCGTTTATTCGATTAAAGGGAAACCACTTTTTTTGTTTGTTAAAAATATAGTGTTTGTTCTAGATATTATAATATAAATTAAAAATATAAATTAGCCTACTAAAACGGGATTTAAACAACTCTGTGGGGAATCACACAAACGTGGAAAAGAAGCTGTGATTCACTGTTTGATTCCGAATTGTTTTTCTTTTTTCTTTTTTCTTTTTTTTTTATTGCATGTAATAAACGGGATAGATGGCACAAGGGTCAGAAATTAACCCCGGCTTAGGGCTAAAATGCTACAGATATCCAAAATATATTGGCAACGTGTTGTTCCAGTGCATTTCCATGTTTTTATCTAACATTTGAAATGTAAATAATAGAATTATTATTTAAAAAAAACATGACTATTTTTATTTCGTGTCGATTTTAATTAGTTAAATCGTTTAAAATATTTGACATTGGGCGACATGTTTGTGTTTTGTGTGAGGAACAAAAAAATCGCCCTCATGAAGGTCATAAATGCCCCTGAAAATCAATGCCAGTTAATTTCTGACATTGGGTGGAACAGATGTATCTCCATAATGCACTCCAGACCCCCCCGTCCCATAGTGATGAGGGATCCAAGTACCCACAGTAGTAGAACGAGTAAGATTTAGAGTCTTCAATTCATCTAACCTTTGCCTGGGAGTTGCATCATATAATATAAAATGATATGATCTATTGAGCAACAAAACAATCTCTACTGCCTGTAGAATATGGTCCGAGGTAGAGGGAGGGAGAGAGATAGTGTTGCTGTTATTGTGTAAAGTGAGTTTTGGAGCCCACGGTCATGCATTAACACAATCAATTTCCCAGCAGAAGCCATTACCGACCCAACACTCCTCTGTTGTCTTTATGCATTTACTGCAACTCAAGAGATTCGTCACGGCTTGACTCCAGCCCTGAACGCTTTGATTCACATGCTCTGTTTAGAGAGGAGTTCAGGTCCGGTTCCGAGGGGACAAGGTTTAGTTTGAAGATGCTTTATGCTGTTCATCTGGGCTGAATCGGTCATAGAGAAACTGTTGAATGACATCCGAGAGCCCGCACATAGCAAATAAAACGAAAAGAGTTTTACACGGACTGGCAGCCTTCAGAAGAATGAATGAAATAATGAGAGAATGAGTCGTTAGAGCGAATAAATTGCACAGTTACCTCGTTTTGTTCTGTGTACACGCAGGATATTGCGCGTTGAGGCAAAACAGCTAAACCAGTCAAAACCAGCAAGTAACAAATGCAGAACAAATCCATAAAACATGAGCTAACAACTCAAACATAAGCTAAAAACATAAGGCTTGAGTGCATGTTTGTGCTGAGCTTTTGTCCCCACAAGGACAGTAAAATCTGAAATCACCTACATCTTGTGAAGCAGCCAATGTTTCACATGAGGAAAACATCTTAATAAACAACCTAAATAATGGCTTAATTAAAATGGAAAAAAAAGTGTGTGGGGGTTAGGTTTAGGGGTCAGGGAGAGAAAATATAGTCTCCAAAATGAAAAGAAAAAAAAATTGAAAATGGATAGAAGAACAGGTTCTTTGGATGTTGCCTACTATATACTGTATAGGTCTTATAACTTCTAGTGTGACCTCATAAGGGTGCTGGTCATATACGATAGTGATTTCACCCTATAGCTAAAATTTGTTTAAAAATTGGTTAACCGGTTACAACTCACCGCGTATTATGACACTCCCTGCTCTTCTCCAGCCATTTCTTTCTGTTTGACCATATGGAAATTAATGAGATACGCTGTTCTCCTAATGCTTAATTTTGTTAATTTGCCCTTCATGAATGTGTGACATCCAGTTTAAGAGATTCATCTCTTCGAAATACTATAAATGCAAACCACAAGAGTGCACGGCCCCCTTGCATTTCCTCTTATCTCTGCTGAACCTGTCAACCCTCTTTTAGAGGGTGCCAGATAAGATCTACCACTCCTGAAAATTTCACTGTGAAGCAGCTTCAGCACTTTTCATGTGGGTGTGTGAATAAAGTCAGTCACAACAGCTGGCCACATTGTGTCCGCTAAGCCCACGCCAGTCCTGCTGTCTTGTGTTCAGCCTCGGTCAGGCTTGAGTAACTGATTTAACCTTTAAAGCATGGAGGTCTCCTCACTGGCCTGGACTGAACAGACCCTGAGCTCTCTATTGTTCCCTTAACACACACACCTGGTGGAGATGGCTTTGGGAGAGTGGGGGTGGGGAGTAAGTCTTCACAGGTGGGGCGGTGACCCGTCTTGCAGCTGTGGAGTAACAAGTTGTGACTCCTCAACTGTAATCCCACTGTAAACAACTTTATGATTTCAGTGCTCTTGTGTGGGAGAGCTCTAATCTCAGCGTGAGTCTCTCTGAAACCACACGCATCACAACTGTTGGGTTGTGAAAACAGATACGGGGCAAGATCATTTTACAGTTCCAGTGGGCAGTATGACCAATATCTTATGATAGTCTTAACAATTTTTCATAGAAAAATAACTATATTACTAAATAGTTTAGTATTATTATTTTTTTAAATATAAATATAAAGATACTTAAAGCAAGATACTTAACTGACTTAATTATTATTTATGTATTAATTTATAGAAGTGTATTAGGACATTATCGTTCAGACTACAAATTGTGACAACACCACAAAAACAAAAAAAAAAATCAATATGCAATTAGTTTTGTATTGTATTAGCACAGACACTTGGCAATTTGTCGTAAATTATTAAACGCTGTTTAATGTGGTGGTAATAAATACCATCGATTACTAGGTTTAGACTTGTTCAAAGTCAGGCATACGTCTCTCTGCAATGTCACATTTCCCTATTCTTCATTGTTCTTGTATGTAAATAATGTAAAACATTCCTGAGCACTGATAGCCGGTTGTATACATCTAACATGGTATAGCACAGATTCTCTAGCAGCTGGCATGCTTTGTGCCATTGTGTGGTATATACCATCATAGTGGCCAGCTTCATTTTACAGCTTCTGTTGATTTATTCTTTTGCCTTCTTTCTCAGTGTCAGGCCTCAGGCAGACCTGCAGGGTTTGTGTTAAACAAGGGCAAAGTGATTGTGAAATGCAACTCCTCATTTAAGTGACATAATTCTCTCCTGCATCAGGACGCATAACCTTGGCACATCAGCTGCACCGATTTCTGCCATCGGGGAGCGTTTCTTTCACAAGGTTAACTGAAGCCACAGAACGTCACCGACCGGCTTTGTTCTTTTGGCCTTCACTGTCGCATTTCCTGCAGCTGGACTCTCGCGGGCGGGCGTTGGGTGGATCTGCTGCAGGCAATCTTACTGGAACGACCTGCCAACACAAGCGGCGTGCCAGCATCCCGGGAAACGCAGCCAAAAACATCAACGAGTGTGCGATTGCGTCGCACGGAGAGAGGCTGTAATGAGAGTAGCCGGGGAGCAGCTAAACACTTAACGGGTTGCGTGACTAGTCGCCTCTCTCTGCGCAGGGCCTGTCCAGGCTCATACACCGGAGGGCAAGAATGGAAAACCAAACCAAGACACTGAATAGAAAACACGTTGCGCTCGCTGTATATTGAAAAGAAATTCAAGACGGCTGACCTTTGTATGTCCTTTGTTTCTGTTTTGCATTAGGTTTCTCTCTTTGCCTAAGCCTGGTGTTTTTCGTATGCCGGAATTGTTGTGGTATTGTAGCGTGTCGGCGTAACTCCCTGTGGTGTTTCTATGAATAATGATTAGAGCTTGTGAGGAATTTCTGTCATTGACAATGAATGTGTTCCAGGGTGCTGGAAATATCCTTCTTTATTTCGTGAAGTAATATCCAGGCGGAGGAAATGATACGGCGCTGTGAAGCTGTGATTAGACTCTCAGTGCTGTATTAAACTGGGGCTTCTCTTGTACACATAGCTTAATCCATACGGTGTTTCCCAGCCCCTCCGAGAGGGCCGTTCTGCTGATGTGTGCACTTCTGTACGGATCAAGGATGCACTTGGGAAAAGAAATTCATTTGGAACTCCGTTATGATAGACACATTTTTTGACCCCTTAACCTTTGACTTCCACTGAGTGTCCAAACATTAAAGCTTTTAATCGCTTAAGCTCAGACGGGCAAACTTTATCCTTATTCTTGTCTCGTCTTCTTGTCTCTCCTTCTCTTTCTCTCGTCTCGTGTCGATTCTTCTTTTCGTCTTGTATTGTTTTTCATGCTTGTCTCATCTCATCCAGTTTGCCTTCCTTTTTTTGTATCATCTGTTCTGTTTTCATCTTGTCTCTCATCCCTGTCTCATCGTTTTTCCTTGTGTCTCCATGCTTCAATTCTTGCCTCGTTTTGCGTCTTCTCTTCTTGTCTCATCTTGTCTCTCCTTTTCTTATCTTCTTGTCTCTTGCATGTGTCATACAATCTGGGGTGTCCTTATCTTTTTGGTTATATTTTTTGTGTTGTCTCAGCTTCTCTCAGCGTCTCCTTTTTCTTATGTTGTCTCCTTTTTCTCATGCAATCTTTTCTTGTCTTCTTGTGTCCTCTGTTCTATTTTCATTTAGTGTCTCATGCATGTCTCATGTCCTTGCCTCTCCTTTCTTTAATTCTTGCGTCATCTTGTCTTGTCTGTCCTTTCTTCTCTTCTTATTTGTTCTTGTCTCATCTCATCTGTTGTCCTTCTCATCTATACTATTTTTGTCTTGTCTCATCTCCTCTTGTCTCAATGCTTCGCTTTCTCCTTTCTTTTCTTTACTACTTGTCTCATGTGCCATTATCATCTAGCCTCTCATCCTTTTCTCATCTCCTCTCCTTGGTTTAATTCATGCCTCATCTTCTCTTATTTCTTATAACCTTGTTTATTCTTTTTGCCTAATGTTGTCTCATCTTGACCTTCTTATCTTGCAATATCTCATCTTGTCTTTTTTCTTCTCTTTATGTCTTAGATATTCTATTTCATATTTTCTTTCATCTCATCTGGTCTCATCTCCTCTCCTAGCCTCAATTCTTCTCAAACCTTGTCTCTTCTCACCTTGTCTCTTCTACTTATTTTTTATCTTTTCTTGTCTTCTTTTTTAAGCTCGTCTTTTGTCTCTCTGTCTTTTCATACCTTCGTCTTCTCATATCATCAACCTTTTCTCTCTTCTCATCTCATATCAAAAAATTGTCAGAGAGAGTAATTTCTATTGATCAGATCAAAGCATGATAGCCCAGAATCCCTTGCAGTCAGTCTATAGAAATGAAGATCCATTAGGCCAACAGATGAGCAGAGAATCGCCCTTCCTTGAAGGACTGTGGATCGCATTTCATTTGGAGAATTTCCCTATTCAGCTGATCAATTGAGAACTGATCAGTCAACAGCTAATCAATAGTAGCAGGGTGGTACGAGCAGCATATGCATATTACAGCATGGGAGCAGGTGTGCAGGGCCGCTAATTGCAAAAATGTCAATACTGTATGTGAGCATGTGTGGCAAGACCGGCTCAGGAAGTGATTGAGGCCTGACTCACTCACTCTCTTTTTGCCAAGCTGTTTGTTGTCTCCATGTAAATTGTTTATATCCGTTCGGGCTTTGCTGGCATGAATAATTTGTAGCTTTATAAATATTTGACTTTACACTGCTCATTAATATGCACAGATGATTGTCTCTCCAGGACACGACCCTAAACGCAGCACGCAGACCTCTGAAAATATTCCTGTTTGAATGTCCATTTGGAGACTTCTGTGCCAGGCACAGCAAACACACTCCTAATTGTAGTACTCAGTCCAAGTAAATTGCACACATAATAGTACACAAATTACATCCTGAAATACAGTGTATGTGTTAAAGTGTGTATCAAAGCTAGCTGATAGCACAACGTTCGCTTGGTGTCTTAAGCGCTCACTTTCCACACCCTCTCTGTCTGTTTTTTGACCTTCCTCTCATGGACAGATTTTCAATCATGGTATTGGCTGCCAAATACACACACACACTAAACGATCTGCTGGGAATGAACCTGCATGTGTGCACATAAAAACCAGTCATTCTAATCTAGACAGCAAATCCTGACAGAGGTCATGCACAAAAACACCAGAGGAAGTAGTTAAAAATAGTGGCTGATGTATGTTGACATCTGCATGTGTTTGTGTGTGTTGCAGGTAACATCTACATTTGTGCAGTACAGGAGGTTTGTGCCCTCTGTGCCAGCGATGGGGTGGCGAGAACTGACGATTGACCTGCTGCTACTGCTGCTGGTGGTGTCCCATCTGGAGGCTGTGAGCTTTCCTGAGGACAATATTCCTTTAGACGCTGTGGACCGACACTGTAAGAACCAGCAAACATCATACTGTTTCTGAATTGCCCCCACCTAGATCTTTATCAAGTTCTTTAAAAAACATACAGGCGTTTATTCAACTAAAATCAATCTTGACACTGCAGGCTTTTAGAAAGTAAACTGCTGTAAAGCACTTTTTTTTACACTCTCACTAGTGCATCATATTTCCCATAAACAACTCAAAATAAGTTTCCCTTTCATTTGTCTTCCAAAGGTGAATCTCATAATTGGCATGTATTCTGAATACACGCAATTAAATAACATAGTCACACTTTTTGTATAATGTAACAAAACTACACTTGGGCACACAATTAAAAAAAAAAAAAAACATTCTAAAAAGGTTTTTTTCTTTTTCACATATTTTTATGTTTTATGTCTCATATTTTATCCTAAATATTTACTTTATTGACACTTGATTCATCCGTACACTAGTAGCTAAATTTTCTGTGGTGGACATGACATCACAAATGAAAGAAATATTGAACATTTTAAGAATATTAAAATATAGAAATAAACAACATTATAATAATAAAACATACATAATAACTTGGGACAAAATTAAATCAATGAAAGCAAACACAAAACCAAATTTGAAAGGTAGCAAATATAAATTATGGTAAGGCATAGTAAAATGTTATGAAGTAATCATTTGTATTAATATCAACCTTTGGGATATGAAAGTCACTGTATTTGAAGAAACAGCCATGCACGTTCTTTGGAAAATGACATATGCAAATAGTCATTGCATTAGTGCTGCTGTGCTCTGCAGTGAGAAAACACTACAACATGCTGACAGTGCAGTCACTGGACGTCAATGTGGGACTTGCTGGTGTAATATTCATTACTTTAGCAAAGTCTTTTTTCAGGGCAGTTTAACATGCAGTTGCCACAGCCGATCAATACGAACATCGATCTCTGTTGACGCTAATACTGAATAACAGCTCATCTGTTTGTTCCGCAGATGCACGACAGTACCCAGTGTTTCGTGGACGCCCCTCTGGCAACGAATCTCAGCACAGACTGGACTTTCAGCTGATGACCAAGATACATGATACACTTTTTATCGCGGGCAGGTACGTCAGCACAGGATGTGGAAGCGAGATCTTCGACCGTTTGATCTGTTCAGACAGTTCAGACGAGCTTGTTAATGAACAGTAGAACTATGAGTAGTAATTTGTATGTAAACTGTTTCTCTCACTCTCTCTCACAGGGACCAGGTGTATTTAGTTAGTCTGAGAGAGTCCTACAGGAACGAGATTATTCCATACAGGGTGAGTTCACAGTAAATTAATTTATGACCACAGTGCTCTTGTCCCAACGAGGTGTGACACAATAAAGCACCAAGTGATAAAAACAATCTCTTGTTAATCTAAGTTCCAATTCCAATGAAGCACTTCTTGTAAATCACTAGGTTTCTGTTTCTGTCCTTCTGTCCCCACCCATAGTGAAATCTTATTAGTCCAAAATTGGGCTATGTATTAAAGCTATAGCTTGAATATCAAAATATGCATACACATTAGTCATTACTCGTTGCTGGAATCTGTCTTAAAAAGCAGTGTAGAACATTGAGGAAGTGAGGAAACATGTCTAATGGTGATGGTGTGTGTTGTCACAGAAGCTGACGTGGCGGTCGGGGCAGGCCGACAGGGAGACGTGCGCCATGAAGGGAAAGCACAGAGTCAGTCCTGCACCTTTTCAGCATAAATCAGCTGCCGCTGGTTCTGTCGTATTTGCAGCACTAAAGCAAACATAAATCTCACTATCTTGTCTTCCTTTCAGGACGAGTGCCATAATTTCATTAAAGTCCTGGTTCCGAGAAACGATGATCTTGTGTTCATCTGCGGAACAAATGGTTTCAACCCCATGTGCCGTTACTACAGGGTAGGTCACGTTGTTTATAAGGACTACGTGACTGTCTGCTTGTTGTTTTGCTTTTAATAAGTGACTGGTTAATGCATATGGGAGCAGTTTTACAGTACTAAGAAGATAAGAACTTTGGATCTCTATATAATTTTTTTTTATCTATTTCCCTCTCTTATTTAGTTGGATAACTTGGAGTTTGATGGGGAAGAGATCAGCGGTTTGGCCCGATGCCCATTTGACGCCAAGCAGACGAACGTTGCCCTGTTTGCCGGTATGAGAGCTGTCAGGATAATGAGGAGGATGATGAATAACTTTGCCATGAATTTTAAAGGTTTTGGATAAAATTAACGCTCCAATGAGAGCCGAGACTGATGTTGCGCATAAATCAGAAGCCGCAAGAATGTCCTGTCTTCTCGCCAGCTATGTTAGTATACAGACAGGAACGGCACAACCTGGCAAGAATTAGTGCAGTGTGATGTCACATGTGCGTGTGAATGTGTTTGAACAACCAAACACTGCAAAAAACTCCTATTCAGCATTTTTGTCTTGTTTTCCAGTTCAGATATCTTGTTTTGAAGATCAAACTCACTCTATTTAATGAGATGCTTAAAAACAAGAAATTGTATTAATTAGTATTATTTAGATAGCAGAATTTTTTTTTAGTACCTGGAACATATAAAATGACATAAAAAGCAAAAAGTGCTATGAAATAACTTGTTTATGGTATCTTGCATTTAAGATTGTGAATGACCAGAGTGCTTCTACGTTTGCCGTTTGGTCTAAATAGACCTTTCCTCTGAGATTCGTCTCGCTTTTCCATTTCGTTCCTGGTGTCAATAGGCCTTTAGTGTTCTGTGAACGTGTGCTGAATTCCAAAGACATTACTTGAGTTGTATGTAATTGCGAAAATGCAGCTGAAGTGTGTTTTAAACTCGCGTATTTTTATGTCATAGATGGTAAGCTGTACTCAGCGACGGTGGCGGATTTCTTGGCCAGCGATGCTGTGATTTATCGCAGCATGGGAGATGGTTCTGCACTTCGCACCATCAAGTATGACTCCAAGTGGTTAAAAGGTACTGAAGTTCTTGCTTGTCTGCTTCATGTGCATTCTAGTCGTACATGTTGAACCCAGTGCACATTTAACCTATAACCTGTAACTGTACCTTAAAGAATTGGGTTAGTGAGGGAGAACATAAAATGGCGGGTGTTGATGTAAAATCCAGCTTCTTGTAGCACAATCTAGGTCAACGCTCAGCCATTCCAACAAAAACGCATAAAAATTTAACTTGAGGTCAGCAGCGGAGATGCTAATGCTTGTGTCTCTTTCTTTTCCAGAGCCACATTTTCTCCACGCCGTGGATTATGGGGATTTTGTCTACTTCTTTTTCAGAGAAATCGCAGCTGAGCACAACAACTTGGGAAAGGTACGACTTGCTATGTAATGCGCAATGCTAACAATGCTACGGATGCTAAAGTTACATAAAAAGTAATGTGATGTACCATGGTATAGTGATGCTATCAACCCGTGGTTTCTGAACCGTAATAATGCAGTTCTGATTTGTATGTTAATGTAGTATTCATGGGCTTTTATTTAGAGATGAGTGTTTGTCCCAGAGGGTCAATATATCATCCGTTGCCTCAGGATTTACCTTAAATTGGCCCATATAATGACTTCTTTGTACCACAGACTAATGAATATTTAAGTTTAGTTAATATTGCAGTCAACACCTGCATCCAGAGCAGGTTTTACAGTGGTGAATTATTAAGATGGTTACATGGTGCTAATTCAAGCCCTATAGCACGTTGCAGTTTTGTTCTACCTAAGAGAAAAAAAAAATATTTCTTGCGTATATTTAGATTCAACTTAGCCGCCGGGGAGATAGATCTATTATTTAGAGAGGGATGCTGAGTTTCTCCTGCTATTTTTCTCTCGCTGCAGGCGGTTTACTCCAGAGTGGCTCGGATCTGTAAAAATGACATGGGAGGGTCTCAGCGGGTGCTGGAAAAACACTGGACATCTTTTGTTAAGGCTCGCCTGAACTGTTCCGTTCCTGGAGAATCGTTTTTCTACTTTGACGTCCTTCAGGCTATTACGGACATCATCGACATTAACGGGGTGCCTTCTGTGGTTGGAGTTTTCACCACCCAGTTGAACAGGTAAAGCTTGTCACAATCCTTTCCACAAAATCTCCACATGGAAACAGACTGAACAGCACTAATGCCGCCGTTTCTGATATATTTAGCATCCCTGGCTCAGCGGTGTGTGCGTTCTCCATGGTGGACATTGAGAAAGCTTTCCGTGGCCGTTTCAAAGAGCAAAAGACGGCAGATTCAGTGTGGACGCCATTTCCTGAGGACAAGCTGCCCAAGCCCAGGTTGGTGCACGCACTAGTGCGTGACAGGCTAATCATTGCGAGATTAATAATTAACAAGCGATAATTGGACATGCTGCATATTTAACCTGTGTGTGCAGTGGCCATATGGAGGCGGGTATAGATTTACAGACATGTGGCACATGGCTTTTTGCCCTCTTTCCCTCAACCGGAACTGCATGTGTGTGCGTTTTGTCTTTTCAGACCCGGCTGTTGCGCGGGACACGGTTCAGCAGAGTCTTACAAAACCTCCATCGAGTTTCCAGACGATACCCTTCAGTTCATCAAGTCACACCCACTCATGGACGCCTCAGTCCCCTCCATCGGAGACGAACCGTGGTTCACCAAAACAAGAGTCAGGTACGGGCACAGTGCCATCATTTAGCCCAGTCTTAAAAACCTTGATCTGACACTCTCGCTAGATTTGCTGCAACCAAGACTTTTGACTAACAGCACAGTCTGTCCACTTTGACAGAAAAAGCCACTAGCTCTCTTTGGTTTATCTGAAATGATTACATTTCATAATCAGAAAAAAAGTTGATACCTGTCAGATTACTAGCACAGATTTTCACATAAGACATAATTGCATAACAACACATTGAACAGTTAGACCCAGTGTCACCTGTTAAATAAGTATCAGGTAAACATTTTAGAACCCGCCCAGCAAAGTGTTGGTTTCACGTTCTAAACAATTGGAACACCTAATTTACCAGTTCAGGTCTTGATAGATGTTTCACGTTTCAACATGTTTTGTCCTGTGTCAGATCAAGTTAAGCTGTTTGAATTCAGGCGTTTGTAACTGAAAAGCAGCCCTGTACTGAAGTGTTTTTCCTTCTTTGTAGGTACAGGCTAACGGCACTCGCCGTTGATAACACTGCAGGACCACATAAGAATTACACAGTGGTTTTCATTGGCTCTGAGGCAGGCATTGTGCTGAAAGTTCTGGCCAAGACGTCCCCACTGTCTTTAAATGACAGCGTCCTGCTGGAGGAGATCGATGTTTTCAACCAAGCCAAGTATGTTCTTATCCTATAATTATCTTATGATCGGTCTCTAGATGCATTCTCTTTGTCTTTAAATTGTGGAAACTTATTTGTAGACACCAGAGTCATTTTATGAAGCAGTCTTGGCTATATACCCAGAAACGAGTCCCAAATTGTCTTTTTGTGACCTGAATGAAAGTTCTGGATCCTTTCAGATGAGATTAGGTCTGTTTAATGCGAAAGCAAAGGTTTTCACTTTTCCTCGTCAGCGTGTGGTTGTTTGTTCTCTTTCTGCTGAACTGAAGAAAGCCGTGACTGACAGATAGATCCGATAACATGTGATTTATCTGTTCTTCACCGTCTCCCTCCCTCTGTTCTATTTTTCTCCCAGGTGTTCATCCAGCAATGAGGACGATCGGCGAATTCTGTCTTTCCACCTAGATAAAGACACCCACACACTCTATGTGGCCTTTTCCAGCTGTGTGGTCCGAATACCACTCAGCCGCTGTGAACGACACAGTTCCTGTCAAAAGTGAGTCCTGAATGCAGCTTTGTTTATACAGGCAGCAAAATCAATTTTTTGGCACATCCAATTCAAATACATCTCATTTTTGTTGTATGAAGAACAAGAAACCTTCTTAACCATTGTGTGGTGTGTTGATTTTCCATATTGTGTAGTTATAAACATTTGTTTTTGTGTTGCAGGTCTTGTATTGCTTCTAGAGACCCATATTGTGGCTGGATGTCACATGGAGCTTGTGAGCGTATTCCTGCAGCTGTGCAGTAAGTAATTCGTGGAAATAATCAGATTTATATAGAAAATGCAAGAGGGAATCACTGAGAATGCTAGGAACTGAATGATTGTTACTGGCAACCGATTTCCTACAAAGCTGAGCTAGATTCTCTCTTTAGTTATCAGTTGTCATTTCCACTGTTCTTCTTTACAAAACCTACATTTAATGTTTTGATGCCTGAATTCACTAGCATGAAATTCTAGATGCTAGTTGTAGTTTATTTTTTTATTTATTTTTTTAATAGCAGACAAAACTTAAATCCTCCGTAAAAACGTAATGTCTTATCACTCTTGTTTTGCAGAACTGGTTATGAGCAAGATGTTGAATACGGCAACACGGCTCACCTCGGCGATTGTCATGGTGAGCTCATCAACACGTGCCCTTCTCTGAAACATCCGTTAGAACTGTAGTTGTGACGTCAATAACCCCCTCACACTCTCAGCTGATGGAAATTAACACATATCACACAGACATCATACTAATTCCTCTGACAATTAAACACTCACATGTTCACACATACATTGTGTAGGTCTTAATATTATAGAAACATACACCTGCAAGTGAAAAAGCGATACAGTGTAAACCAGAGGAAAACAAACACTTTTTTGATTCTTTTGTAATTTAATAAAAACAGTTTTAGCGTTTTTATAATTTAAAACTTTTATTTTTGTTATTTTATGCTGATTTCCTGTTCCTTTAATTCTTTTAGAATTTTTGGCCACTACATCAGCGCCAGATTTCAAATCATATGGCGACCCAACCTCTGGTTAGTTTCCTGTACTGCACTGATTTCCTTCCTTGAGTTCATCTTTCTCCCTTTCTTTTCTCCTCTACTGCTGCACCTACCTTTATTCCTGTGCTTTTCATCACATCATCATCATCATCATCATTATCATTATCATTGAGAGGCACCTGATCTCTCAGCACCAGCTTGTCCATCATTTCATTCATTCATTCTTTTGTTCTTGCATGGAAATGTACTTCTTCCACCTTATCTCCCTGGGCTATATTGTCGTCTCCTCATTCTATTAGAGATAATCTTCATCCTTTCCCTCCTCTCAGGCTGAAATTTTCCTTACCTGAGACTCTGCACGGCCATTACTTCCCTGTAATGGTTCAAAACATCAGAGTCAATCTCTAAAGACTAACCTCTATGAATTGTATAAACTGACATATGACAGTCCTGTCAGTATGCACTAACCCCGATCGTTGCGTTGCGCCTATCATGGCCTCCGATTTTATAACCGTTTGTTTGTCGCTACAGACATGGAGTTGCCATCATCGTCAGTCACAGTGCCCGCGACCTCTGAACCCATACAATCACCCCAAACCATCCCCACTCAGATTCCCCAACTCTTTGGCTCACGGAAATTTGTGCTCCACGATGACCCAGCCACTTCACATTCTGTTGAGCATATACCAGGTGTGCTGGAGGGTAAGGCCTTGACCAGAGCGCTCTGCGCTGCTGCATGGAATTCTGGGTAATAGCTGCTATTAGCGCTGCTAGTCATCTGAAAGAGTGCATACATCTCTGATAGCAGCCCATTCCTTACCAGAATGGCATGATAAGCAATTCTGCAGGCGGTCACACAACATTAGCAAAGTAGGGATACAGACTCCAAGTGCAAGTGCTCTTGAAAACTTTCAGGTCAGCACACTGTCTTGTTGTCTTGAAGTGTACTAAGATAATACAGGCAGCTATATTCAGATTCCATCAGCGTGTAAAGCTTTTTATTATTATTTTCCCTACTTTTTAAAATCTTTTATGTTACTATGATTTCTTCTCCACGTGTAACTTTATTTTATGTATATTTTCATTTAAAGCATTTTCTGTGACATCTTTTGTTCAGTCTGTCTTAAATGGCTCCATCTTTATCTTCTTTCATCCTTTTCTTTCTCTGCCCATGGTTTTGGGTTTAAGTAAATCTTCCAAAGGCCTTGCCACTAAGCAACACTTTTAATCACGTCTCGAGCAACATTATTCACCGACTAACTCTTTCGAATATCTGCGGACACTAACAAAACTCACCCCCGGGTACTATACAAAGACAGTGGGCTTAATTCTCTTTGGGAAAACTCTCAAGTAAAACAACAACATACTAACTCACCTGATACTGCAACCCGTGTGCGATTAAAATGCTCCACCACACCTCTTTACTAACCTGCCTTCGCTAATATAATCACAGGATACCACATTGTATTTTGTGAATTTCTTGCTAGCTAGATTTCTTTAAAATGCTGAAAGTAACATTTGTACACTTTTGATTCACGCCAAATTGTTGAGCACCTTTGGGGGGGAAAGGACTTTTTGCTGTAAGAGAGAGTTGTTCAGTGATCAACTTTGCAAGTGTGATAACATGCTATTTGGCTATCTGTGTTGCAGGTGTATGGGAAATACAAGCAGGTGAATCTAACCAGATGGTGCACATGAATATCCTCATCTCCTGTGTGTTAGCTGCCTTCCTGCTCGGTGCGTTCATCGCTGGCATGGTTGTTTACTGCTATAGAGACGCTTTCCTTCGCACTCCACGCAAAATCCAAAAAGATGCAGAGTCAGCACAGTCCTGCACTGATTCCACTGGCAGCTTTGCCAAGCTTAACGGTCTGTTCGACAGTCCTGTGAAAGAATACCAACCCAATATGGATTCTCCCAAACTTTACACCAACCTGTTGAGCAATGGGAGGGAGGTGCCATCCACTGGAGACACAAAGACAATGCTCCTTAGTGGACAGCCACCAGAACTAGCAGCACTGCCTACACCCGAGTCCACACCTGTGCTGCAACAGAAGAGCCTTCAGCCAATTAAGAACCAATGGGAGAGAGCTCACGGAAAGATAAGCGGCTCCCGCAAAGATGGGCCACCCAAAAGTCCGCAGTACCTTCCCTCCAGTCCCCCTCCTCACTCCGCCATCAGCAACCCCCACATCCCCAGTGCCGTGGTACTGCCCAATGCCACACATGAGAACAGGGCATCCTTCAGTACTCCTGAAGGGCCTCAAGCAGAAAAGAAGGTCCAGAATAGTGATCAACATGGATCTAAATCTGGCCGCAAAGACCAGCGACGCACTGTGGATGCCAGGAACACACTAAATGACCTCCTGAAGCACCTGAATGAGAGCAACCCCAAGGCCCTCATGGTGGAGATGCCCAAATCCCGCCAGCACCTGATGCTGGAACCCATTGTAAGCCCAACAGAGATTCCACCCAAAGTCCCAAGCCGAGAGGCCTCCTTGTACTCTCCCTCTTCCTCTTTGCCCAGGAATAGCCCGACCAAGAGACTGGATGTGCCGACTACACCAACATCGCCCACAGGGCAGATGGGAACTCTGGAGAGACAGCGGTATCACCGCAGCTCATCCCAGCGACACTCCATATCCTCGCCGCCCAAAGGGCTGCACTCACCCAGTGGGGCCATAGTGTCCCGGCAACCTAGTATGAACAGAGGTGGGTACATGCCCCCAACTCCTACCCCACCCACTAGACTAGACTCTCACGGGGTGCCAATGGCTATGACACCTTCCGTATCCCGGCAGAGCAGCTACAGTGGTCATGGATCATTACCACGGACATCCATCAAACGGACAGCATCGTTAAAGCCCGATGTGCCACCCAAACCCAATGGCTTTGCACCACAGACTGCACAAATGAGGGCAGTGAACAAGTATAGCTACTGAAATGCTTAGCAGGATCTTACTCGATGAATGAACAGTGGGAGTAAAAGCGCTTGGCCCGCAGAGATACGGCGTGCCAGTCTCTGTTCCCTATGAAGGGAAATTAATCGGATGCCAGAGCTTCTGTTTCGGGTAGTTGTGCTAGTTCTCAATGACGTTGCCCCGTCAGGCTTGAGTGACAGGCGATGGATTCTGATCTTTAAGGCGGCAGGGACGCCTGAGGTCATAGGTCACAGCTAACGTGCAGCATAAAGCAGCTGCGTCGTTGCTGCGGCGATCGGGCAGCGTATGCTCCCCTATGCACTGTTTTCCCCGTCAATGTGAACTGTATTTGACTGTTTGGAAAATATGATATTCTTGCTTGAATATCTCTCCAGAAGACAGACAGAGTGAAAGGGACATGTTGTGTGTCTGTGTTTGATTAGTCTCTGGGGCTAACCAGTGTGCATTCATTGACCATGTTTTTTCCAGTAAACTGAGAACAAGCTTGAGTCATCGTTGTCATAAAACTAAATCCCATTTAAGGTGCATTAACATCAGCTGTGTTTTTGGACACAGAGGTCCAGACATTAATTAATCATTTCTTCGTGCAAAAGAAATGTCCAGGGCTCCTGCTTGGACTACTGATTTTAAAACTCACAGGGTAAAAGTGCCCTCAACGTTTGTGCTGCTAAGGGTAGACGATGACAATGTTTAACAGACTCCAGTGTGGCGTTCCATACAGTGATTCTGTGTGTCAAGCTGCATCAAGCTTTTAAACCCACAGGCTCAGCACAGGATCATGCTGGTCAAATGTACAATGTTCTCTTTGGTTATTTTTATTTTCAGAAAAACATTGGGAATCCTGTAATCCCATAAAGTCAACTTTCAGCAATGTCATAAGGCAGATCATTGATCAACCTCTCTCCTTTTCTACATGCCTAGCACTGCTGTTGGGTCCATGAAGTTCAAGACCGTTTTGGCCCCTTCCAAATTCTTGAATTTTTCTTGCAGTTTACACCATTTCAGAGAGCTTGCTATTTGGTTCCTGGGCAAAGTATTACGTAAAACTGCAAACAGCACATTCCTTACTATAAACCACCCCTCGGCTTTGTGGCAAAACCCAACCTCAGCCTTATACTAGACCCTATCTGAGAATTACACTTCACTCTGCTTGTTTAAAAGAATAGAGGCCTCGATTGCATACTCACTATAAGTGTACAATCACTGCAAAACCTACCAGTGTGTCTGGCAGAGTTGTGCCAGTGACAGCGTTATTGTAAATATACAACTATTTAAGTGTGGATATTTTCAAGGCAAGTTTACCTGGATCAGTGTATTTGTGTGCCTTATTAAAGTAATGAGAGTGCGGTTTGGTTTTGGACATTTCATTTAGTTGGATATGAGCAGGTATGCAACCCAAGGGTAAAATTTAAGGAACTGGTGATGGCAAAACCCATACTGATTGATTGGTAATCTGCATATTAATAATATGGAGTGGGGGCAGGTGCATCCCCTTAATATTTGTGTAGTTATGGCCCTGGATGAGGAGACCATGATATGGCTGGACCTTCAGAATGGTTTTCTTTTAGAGAAATGAGACTTAGAGAAAAGATTATAATAATTACTTAGCCATTTTCTTATTGCCATTTTATTCTTATGCATTTCTGGAAGGTGCTAATTTGCAATGATAAGATGCCATGTAATGAATGTATTATGAATCTAAAATGTTTATCATGTGACTCTCTGCTCACGATATTTCACAACATTTAATGGGGTCAAACTGAGATGTTTTTAGAGAGGATCAGGTACAATTAGAGACTCACAGTTTGTATGAAATTCCTTGGCAATTTCAGTATATTGAGGTGAAACTTGCCTGTTCAAGCCCAAAGCTTCATGTTTGTTTACATGTTCTGATTGTATTAGAGCAGCTGAGCGGAGGCTGGTGCATCATCACCTGCTAAAGATCAGTTTTATTAAAGGAGAGAGAGTTGATCCTGTGCTCTGGTTCACGTTGTCCTGTGTTGGGCTGCCTTGTATATTGCAATATAAATCTGCAATCTGACTTCAAGCCTTTACTGTTCAGTCAATACTCTATGTGCAAAGAAACGAGACTGGTCTACCTTTTATTTTTAATACTGTGCAAACATTGGCAGTTGGAATACAGCTTTTCTTTTCTGGAATATTTTAATGTGTAGATATTGTAAAGCTGTACTGTGAAAGTGTAAATAATTACAGTCATTGTTTAAGAATATTTTTGTTGACTTTTTTTAACACGGCATGTATAGTTGAAATAAAATATTACTGCACAGAAAATGTTTTCTTTCTTTACCTCTGCAACACATACTTGGAAGACGGATGATAATATAATATGCAGTAATCGGATACCCAAGAACCATTGCCATCCCTAATGTCAAACTTGTCGAGACTCCACTCTTTATAGGGTGAGTAAATGAGTAAAAAAAAAAGTTCATATTTGGGTGAACTCTTCCTTTAACCCAATTAAAAAAAGTTACACATACTGTAGATTCATAGAGGACAAAAATGTCCATGTAAAAAAAAACCTTTAATAAATATTTGAAGCTTGGGAGTACAGACTTATGTTTGGTCTTATTTTGAAGAAGACCCTTGGCAGATTATTGTTGAAGTTAAAAAACCCATAACAAATTTAAACCAAAAAAAATTATACAGGTTAAATTTTATGAATATAATTTATGAGCAATTTTTTATATAAAATATATATATTTTATATAACAATTTGAACTAAAAATTGGTAGAAAATCAAAGCCATAAATCTAAACAAGTTATGTTCCAAATTTGAGGTTGTTATCGGAAAAAATTAGCTTTCAGTAAGATTTTGTTTGGGTGCAGTACCAAACTTTTCGGTGGGATGTGTGATTCACAGTACAGTATCAATTCTCTCTCTCAAACATTAGAGGTGCGCACACACAAAGACACAAACATTTTATTTCGGGCGTGCATACAAACCACACTCTGACATTCATACCAACATACCCACATAATTAGAGCTAAATAATTATTATAATTATAATTATTATAATTAAATAAAGTGAAAATTTGCTTTATATGCCAAACTTGGAAAAAATGGCACGATCTAGTACTGAGAGGTGCTGAGAGGAACAACTTTTTTGTACCTGGTGTAAAATAGTTTAATATAGATTTATACACCTGAGCCAAAAATGCAGTTAGCATTAACACAGACAAAAAAAAAAAAAAAAAAAAAAAAAAAACAGGGTTTTGCACAACAAGGTTGCACGAGGGTTAAATGTAAAGCAAGTTCAAACAAGTTTCTACAATGCAAATATTTTGCAAATAAACACTGAACCCCAGCACATGGCGGCAATCCTCCTGCATGCTGAATCTGTGGGGTGAAACTCAAAGCTGCATGACGGATGTTTTTTTTTTTTTTTTCATCGTCTTCACTGATGAGAGACTTAGCACAGACTTTATTTTTAGACCCTTGTTTTGAAATCTCGGTGGAGAATAAGCCATTCCACATCTCATTGGGAAATCCTCCAAAGTCATTTGTAAGCTGAGCACCCAACATCTGCTCCACTGGCTCAGACTACAGCCACATACACATAAGCTCAGACACACACACACTATTACACTGATAGCATCAGGTAACCAAGATCGTATGAGAGACTTCTCTAGAATTTCAGTAGTGGCCAATCTTTTCAGTGTTTATGTCAGACACGTCTGGGCTGGTATAGTCAAGAATTTACCACTGAATGTGTATAGTTATGCTTAAGATAAATAAAGTGGAAAGTTGTGAAAGTTCCCTTGTCCAAACAGCTGCTAAAAGAATCACAATAATCTTTTTTTTTATCTATATACACACACACACACACACACACACACACACACACAGACACATTGGTAAGCAAGTGATGTTTGTGAATGTGGACAATGTTGTCTGAAACCAACACTGAAAAAAATGTATATACTGCAATGTGACTAGTCAACATCATTAGCCAACTAGGTTTTGGACAATATATATATATTCAACTGCCTGTAGATCCACTTTTAGCAGCAATAACTTGAAGCATTCATTTTCTGTGTGACTTTATCAGTCTCTCACATCGTTCTGGAGAAATTTGGACCACGCTTCTTTTCAACGTTGCTCCAGTTTATTGAGGTTTGTGGGCATTTGCTTATGCAAGCTCTCACCACAGCATTTGAGTCAGGATGAGCTCTGGACTTGGACTGGGCTATTGCAATACCTTGATTCTTTTCTTTTCAGCCATTCTGTTGTAGATTTGCTGGTGTGCTTGGGATCATTGGCATGACCCAATTTCGGTCTCGTCTGTTCAAAGGACATTATTCTAGAAGATTGTTTTGTTCAGATGCAACGTTGCAGACCTAAACTGTGCTGCTGAACTGTGCTTTTTGTTTTTTAGATAAAAGAGGCTTTCTTCTGCCAAGCCTTCCAAACATGCCATTTTTGTCCCATGTTTTTCTAATGGCATTGTCATGAACTTTATAATTTAACATGTTAACTGAGGCCTGTAGAGTCTGAGGTGTAGTTCTTGGGTTGCCTGCCATTTCTCTGAGCTTTTACACGGTCTGATCTTGGAGTGAATTTTCTGGGACTTCTACTCCTGGAAAGAGAGGTGTCTGTTTTAATTGTCTTCCACTTGTGAATAAACTTCAAATTGTTTGAAAATGGCCGCATTACTCTTCTCAGATTGATGGTGGCAACAATTGCTTCTCTAAGATGATTGCTGATGTCTTACCTCCTTGGCATTGTGTTAACACACACCTGAAGGCTCCAGACCAGCAAACTGCCAAAGCTTATGCTTTTATAGGGGCGCTCAGACTTGCTGATGATCAGTTAATCAAAGGTATTTGATTAGCAGTGCTTGACTGTTATTTACCCTTTTAATTCCAGTGTTAACAGTAAGGGCGTCCTAACTTTGTCACACATGGCTTTTCCATTTTGGCTTTATTTTTTGTTCAGTAAATAATGACACGGTGCAATTTGTCATGTGTTGTTGTTCATTTGAGGTTTTATTTTCGAAATTTTAAGACCAGCCAAGGACCAGTTTTTTTTTTTAATGATGTCCTGATACAGAACACCATGGAATTCAATAGGGTATATATATATATATATATATATATGTTTTGTCTATATATATATATATATATATATATATACATACACACACATACACACACAGACACATTGGTGAGCAAGTGATGTTTGTGAATGTGGACAATGTGGTCTGAAAGCAACACTGAAAAAAATGTACATACTGCAAAGAGACTAGTCAACATCATTAGTCGACTAGGTTTTGGATAAACGGTTGACATATACATACTTCCCTATTTCACAACCACATAGCTGTTTTCCAAGCATTGCATTTTGTAAGTATTTTAGGATTATAGAGGAGTGCACTTGAATGGAAATGAAATAATAGGTTAAATGGTAAGAAATCACAGCTATTCTCTATAAAGGGGGTTTGCGTGAACTGTAATTACATCAGCCAGCGGGGGAATATTTCAACAAGCACTGCCATCTCTCTTACACACACACACACACACACACACACACACAGTCCCCAGGCTTATGGGCTTTGATTCATGGTGTTGTCATTGTACCTGCAGACCAAGCATTGGTTAATGGAGTCTGACCAAACACTCCAGATGTACACACATACACACATAAAAGTCATTTCTCACCGTTTAACATGAACACAAAAGCACCTTGAGTCAGACATTCATCATCATTTTCAACTCAAATTTAAGACTTTGAACACACACAAACAAGCTCAGGGATGTAAAGAGGGAACAATAGACGCTTAGTAACAGAACATCCCGGATCTCACAGCTTTAAATGTGAGCTATTAATAATACAGCTGTCACATCAAACCCATGCCTTTCCTCTCGCTGAGTCACTAATAATCTATGTGAGGACCGTAAATCTGAAATAAATGTTAAAATGCTTGGAACCTAATACTGTTGGAGAAAAAGAGTCAAGGTTTTTAGCATAGCCCCGTTTGCTCCTGCTGGTAGATGCTGTAACTACACCATCTGGCTGCAATGAGTACCATATTGTTGCGAAAATAAAACGACCCTTATTATAATAGGACCCCCCAAATTTTCAAGATGTAGCTTTTGGGAAAGGCTTTTTGAAGACCGTATCTTGTGGGTAGACTCGCTTTACAAATATTTGGCATCACCTTTTATTTCAGGTGTATAGTTGACATGTAAAAGTCTAGACCGTGAATATAAGATGACCCCTTTTTTTGTTTTGTTTAGTTTTTCAGATATATTTCCAAGTCAAAAAAAAAAAAAAAAAAAAAAAAAACTAAAACATATCCTACAATCTTATATTTTGGACATGTATGCTGATGCAATAAAATATTTTTGCAAATAAGTTTTATAATATATTGACATATTAATGATATGTAAGTTACCAGTGCACAATTATTTTTTATAGGGCTGTTAACAGCATGAAATTAACTATCTTTGACATTGCAGCTCTGGGTAGTGAAAAAGCGATGCCATGTTTGTTGCATGGCATTTGCAGCTTGAAATTGCATGGGCCAGCCAAGCAACTGCCATTGAAAAGACCATGCTAACAGATACTGTGTCTTTCATTATATTGTATTTACACTTTGTTACTTTACTACATTTTTGCATTTTTCTCCATATAATGGACTGATATGGTGCCCCGGTTTTGAACTTCCAAAATGCAGTTTAAATGCAGCTTCAAACGATCACAAATGCCGTAGTAAACGATCCCAGCTGAGAAAGAAGTGTCTATCTAGCAAAACGATCGGTTATTTTCATCAAAATAATACAATTTAAATACTTTTTAATCTCAAAAGCTCGTCTTGCTCTGCCTGAACTCTGTGTATTCTGGTTGAAGACAGTTAGGGTATGTTGAAAAACACTAACTGTCGTGAACCAGAACAAAAACAGTCCAGGCAGAGTAAGACAAGACGAGCATTTGGCATTAAAAAGTATATAAAAAATTGTGTTATTTTTATTAAAATCAATATGCTAGATAAGACCCTTCTTGCTCGGCTGGGTTTACAACTGCATTTGGGATCCTTTAAAGCTGCATTTAAACTGAATTTTGGAAGTTCAAAAGTTCAAAACCATATCAGTCCATTATATGGAGAAAAATGCTGAAATGTTTTCCTCAAAAAACATATTTTCTTTACCACTGAAGAAAGAAAGACATGAACATCTTGGATGACAAGGGGGTGAGGACATTATATGTGAATCTTTGTTTTGGAAGTGGACTTCTCCTTTAATGGTTTTAATAAAACCAAATGTCTTCAACGTGCATTGAAAAAAAAGAAAGGTTTCTTGATCTTTGCACAGGTAGATACATGCTATGGGTAATCCCACATTCCTCAGAGATAAATGCAGTCATCCTCTGCGATTCTGGAGTTTATCCAGAGAGGAGTGTTTGGACATGCAATTTCACTGATATGACCTCTGAGTGAAACCTCAACCAATCAATGTCCTGTTTAACACAGTGCTCCATGCATTAAAAGCCAAATGCAGGCCTGAGGGGGTTTAAATGGGCCTAATTTGAGACATCTGATGTGAGACAGACATCAGATGGCTGTTTGTGAGGCAATGCTCTCCTGTCTTTGTTAGCACAAGTGGCTCTTCATTTGCTTTTAGCAGGCATTCTAGAAGAATCACACTCTTTTTAAAAAAATCTCACTCTCTCATACACATACTGTGGTCACTACATTTCCTCACACAGAGCTGTGGCAAATTCCCAGAGAGGCCCAGCTCTAGAAAGCCACATTTATATGCAGCCTCCATCCCCGCTCGCTCTTTCACTGTTACGGTCTCTCTCTTTGGAGCGAGGCGTTCCACATCCTTTGCATTCACACATTCCTGGGTGTTTGCTGCTTTCAGATGCTCTTGTATGTTTGAACATCCCCATAATGTTATACAGGGCAGCTGGGATCCCTGGGATATGATATTCCGAAAAACAGACGGATAGAGAGAAGAGACAGGGTTTGCCTTTACAAATACACGCTGTTCAAGAGAAACCCAAGGTCACCAAATTATTCAAAACCGTAAATAACTGAATTATCATTACTGAGCTGTATGGCGGTGAGTCTAGGGGACATTTCCCATGTTTCCATGAAGACTGGGAATCAATAAACGGTTCTTAAAACTGTGCCATTTAAAAACAACAACAACCGAAAAAACTGCAACCAATGATTTTCATGGTGTTTAGTTCCGTTAATGGCTCTGAGTGAGCTCACAAAGCCTATTTTACGCCAAAATAAAGAAAATGAAGCCTAATTTAAGACATGACAAATTTACATTATTACATTACTTTCATGAATTAAAGGGACCCGGATATGAAATTTCTGTCATCATTTTCTCACCTTCTTGTTGTTCCAAACCTAAAAGTGATTGGTTAATCTTCAAAATACAAATTAATCTGAGAGGTTTCTCTCATCCTCTGAAAGTCCAGGTAGCCAAAACTTGCTGTCTTCCTTTCTCCCTGTAGCATTGTCTTATGCGTCTTACATTGTGGATACTGCAGTTTGCATTGCCTCCCTGCAGCAGGACTATGGCACATTCATGCAGGTGATCAGGAACCTTGAACATTTTTTTCTAGTGTTTTTCAGACTCTTTAGAAAGGTCTCTTTATTGTCTTAAGTTCTTGTAACTGTGACCTTTATTGCCTGCCTGTAAGCTGTTAGTGTCTTTAGGACTGTTCCACAGGTGCATGTGCAGTAATTGTTTATAGTTCATTGAACAAGCATGAAAAACATTGTTTAAACCCTTTGCAGTGAAGATAAGTAAAGCTTATTTTACAATGGATTTTACAAAATTATTTGTAAAATATTTAATAATAATGAATTTTAATTACTTAAATGTAATTATTTAAATAAATATTTGCATTGGTGGCCTTTATTGCACTAAACACTACATTTAATTTGCGTGCTGATTAAATTTTATTTGTGCACTGATAATTGCGTCCAGACAGTTTTTTTTTTTTTTTTATTCTATTACAGTAACGAGAATAAGTGTTTTTCACATGACAGTTTCTGTTCTTCTCTAGAATGAACTTTCTCCCATCCATTTTGTCATTAGATTCACCCTTCTACTGAAATAAATAAAATATAACATCCCCCAAAGCTGCAGTCTTGACAAATGTCCAAAGTTTTTTTCTCAGTGATTAGAAACTTGCAATTACCTCATGCTGCACAGATTCCTTCCTCTCTGTCTTTCATATGAAAAGGTATCATTATCATTTGGGCTCTTCTCTGGAAAAGGTGTCCACAACACACTTCATAGACTTTTTCAATGAGAAGTATTTTAAAATGCTCTTAACATTCACTAAATACTCAAAATGCAAAAAGAATAACAAACACATATTATATGCCCCATATTTTAGTCATGTTGGTAGATTATTACAATAGACTCCACTCTGTTCTTGTTTAAATCTGATTTTTCATAGACCTGAAAGGACTTATATGTCAACATTAAAAAAAAAAAAAAAAATTCCCCCTCAACTAAAGTATCTCATGTAATTTCGATTTAATCTATCACCATGCTCAGCTCCATTTTTTTAATAAAATAGCCTGTTATTGTTCCAAACTTGCAGAACTTTCTTCTTTCTATGGAACACGAAGGGCGAGTAAGTGATGACAGAATTGTTCATTTTCATCTCAGATTTTTCCTTTAACATTTTTTATGAATGATGATCACACATCAACAGCACAGTGATGTGCAGTGCTGAAGACACATTAACTCAGCATTTCACACTGGTGTGGTGAGGCTGTAGACTGGAAGTGATGCTGATACAGGACCACATTTTTTGGAGGTTTTCATATATCATTCACACTGAGCAGATAAAATCATGACTGGTGTCGGAAAGCATTAAAATGAGTTGCGGTCAAACATGACTTTGTGTTCTATTTACTTTCATTCATATGCATACAAACACAGAAGAGTGTAAATCACTAATGGAAACAATGAAAAAGACCAATAGAGCATTCATTTATAATTGATTATTTATGAAAAACAGAAGCCCTAGAGGGTGACAGCATATCCTGTTACCCATATTCACTGCAGGGCCTTAAGTGATTTCACAAGTTTTAAGCCTACTGTGACCGCACCTTCAGATTTGGGCCACTTCCATCCTGTAGTGTGAATATCTGTAAAACCTGCTTAAAAAAACTGAGATCACAGTTAGTACATAGGTGTTTCTTATTCCTTTTTGGCACAGATGCTCAAGTGGTCGCAATATGACTGGCTTGTGCTATTATTTTTCTCACTCTGTGGATCTCACAGTATGATGGAGATCAGGCATAACCACATGGGTAGAAAATTGAACAGAACGCCAAACCTTGACAATATAGACAATTATTAGAGGTAGAAATGGGCAGATATAGATACTAATGTACTGGAGATATATTGTTGCATTAATAGAATATTCTAGTGGACCAAAGCATACAAGAGGTTTTTTTTTTTTTTTTTTTTTTTTTTTTGCTGACAAAGGAGTATACTTTAAAGGCCTGCACACTCAACTGTCTGCGAAATGGAGCTTTGTGTTTTTGTATCCTACCTTTCTCATTCGGCACAAATCCAAATGTTCCATAATATTTTCACATGATGTATCCAAATGCTAAACTATTATTTATTATGTAAATTATAGGCTTTGTACTTAAGTCGCGCTCTAACGGTGACACAGTGAGGCGGGCGCACTGATGTTTGGTTCACTGTATTTTATTTAACTGATATGTTTTGTGTTTGTGTGCGTCGGCGTGATTACTTCAACTTTCTTCATGCCAGCAAAATCAACTTAAACAAAAAACAAACAGAATGTCGCTTTTCGCCATTTGAGTTTCCTTTCTGTCTCAAAACTGAACTGAAACTCAGCAAATATAGGCTACGTTACGTGTCGCACTGTTTTTTTCCTTAGTCTATCAGTTAACTAAATTAAATATGTGTCAAGTAATTAGTCCTTGTATGTATACATGTACTGCAGATTTTATAGCATATATATGACATTATAATTTGATATAATATTTAGTATTTTCACATGTAGATGGAAAAAATTGTAATTTGTACTACTGTATGTGTAAAATAAATGAAAAGAAATCTAACATAGTAGATTTTTTTTCTGTTGTACTGAAATTGTATAGAACCGTGACCCCTGAACCGAGGTACGTACCGAACCGTGACATCTGTGTACCGTTACACCCCTAATATATATATACACATATATACACACACACATACATATATGTCTTTCACAGGGCTGTTAACCATGTCTGAGATGATTTAAAGTTTAGTTAAGATTTTAGTTCATATTCTACTGTAGCTAAGGCAAGTCTAGAAAGCTTTTATAATTAATAATAACTTTTGTAATTTTCTAATCAAATTAAATGTTTTATTTCATGTCTCAAGAAGTAGAATGTTTCACTTAATTATGTGTAGCATTTCAGCACTCACACATATGCGTGAACTCACTTTCACCTGAAACTGGATTTATAGGTGTTTGTTTAAAAAAAAAAACCTTATTTTAAAAAAAAAAAAAAAAAACTTTTTATTTCATTTTATTTTATTATTTTATTTTTAGGAAAAGTGAAACCTTGTTTACAAATGTACATTAATGATACATTAATACAGAATCAGAGTTTGACTAAGAAACAGGGGATTTTAATGGAAAATTGCTTTTTTAGGCTCAGTGACATGTTATAGTTTTTCCTCATCAGTACTGTTTTAATGAATATTCTCTATTTCCAAAAGCGGCACAAATTAATTCAGGCACTGAGATGACTTTGACACCCTCACTTTAAACCAATAACACATCATTCAAATGAATAGTGTGTTAAAAGTACACAAGTTTACACTTCATAAACTCACTCTTGCTAGGCTGTGTCGCTGAATTGTGTGTGTGTGTCGGTCTGCACAAGTAAAAATGCTTATTCTTTACTTCTTACACAGACTCAAAAGGATCTCTAAAGACATACGTCATCACGGCACACACTCACCTGGGCCTGTCCCTGGGGCAGAGTGTGTGTTAGTGCATGTGCGTGCTGTCTGGAGGAGGGTCACGGAAAAACCCAACCACAAAAAAGCAGCCAGACAACACAAGAGCACCTGATCACTGTCATAACACGCTACTCCCTCCCATCCCAACACACAAACACAGCAGTAAAACGCATTCACTGCAGAACAAAGGGCTTGCGTGTATGATTACATCTACAGGCCAATAAACTCAAATAAAGCATCAAATAAAGCACCTCCTCCGCAGACTGTGCTCAGACACTGAACGTATACATTAATAATCATATATTTGAACTGTCAACATGACATATCAAACAACGACAGCAATGTCCCCATTAGGAAACAAAATAGGAACATATTGGAAAAACATTATGTGTTATATTAAACAATATATTTCCATATAGAAAACTAATTCTTATATATATATATATATATATATATATATGCATGGACCATGGCTATATATTGATACATATTAAAAACAGATGCGATGAAGACAAAAACTGAAGTATGCTATACAACTTTACTGAAATTCTCTGTCACGGGTTGACATAAGGTTGAATACATATTCATCAACTTTTATGTCACTGTGTTGTTTGCACAGTTACGCAGTTCATATATAAGTATTTGTGTGACGATGTAAAGAAAAACGTGTTAAGTAAAAAACAAATGTGTAATTGAACGTCTTGTTAAGGTCATGACGACACAAGGTGAGTGAAAAATGAGATTTTTGTCATTTGTCATTTTTATACTTGCACGTTGACTGTATATATTACATTAAAAAATAATTATTATTTATTATTTTATTATTGCAAAATAATAAAAAGACTACATGGTATATTTGTACAAATTGAATAAATAAATAAATGCATTTGCCACTCTGCAGGACAGGAAGAGAACAGCAAAAAGCTAAAAGGTTATTAAAAATGTGACCTGCCTGTCTCCCTCTGACTGTGGAAAAGGGTTTATTCTCCATTTCTGAGAAGAAGCACTTCAGATTCTGTGTTATGTGTGTCTTAGGGCGGGGGGCCTGGGTAAGCTTTATTAAAAGCCCGCTGGGGGTCTTTCTTTCTTATGGCCTCTGCAGGATGCATAGCTGCCTAACAAGTCTCTGTACAGCCCAGTCAGCGTGTGTACGATTGTCCATAGTGGTGAACAGAAGAGAAGGAGAATTTAAAGAACTACAAGTTAATTATAAATCGAAACACACACACACAT
Organism: Labeo rohita; assembly: GCF_022985175.1. Taxonomy (NCBI): domain Eukaryota; kingdom Metazoa; phylum Chordata; class Actinopteri; order Cypriniformes; family Cyprinidae; genus Labeo; species Labeo rohita. The sequence goes on along the minus strand of NC_066886.1, from coordinate 32,569,669 downwards.
CAATCCACATTGGAGCGTCAGTCTAGTACACTGTGTCATGCAATTTATAAAAAAGGTACACAGGAAAGAACAGTGTTAACTATACTTCACACCCTGCTTCATTTATGCATGATTAAACAACATTTAACATGCTGTGTGTAGACAAGCAACATCACAGCTGTATATCATCTACACTGCTGAGTGCAAGACAAACATAAATAAAAGAATAAATGCAAATTTTAATAATGAGCACTACGGTCAGTAGGTTAGAGTTATTTAGCAGATGCAAACGCATAAAGATGTTCAGTGAAGATAATGATAATCAATGCTTGTTTTTCTTCTTAGCCAGAGAGCAATGTAAATATTCATAAAGAATGAATGAACATTCAATTGTAGAAGGATTAGATAAAGTAAATCTGGACATGCCTGGGATTACTGATAAACCGTCATCACTTGAATGTCCAACTGCAATCTATTGATTCTCAAATATGCTAATGCTAATTATTGATTTTAGACTGATTGCAGATTGATTTTTGTTGTTGAAGTTAATATGCAGTCAAAACGGACTCATTTACTTTTTTTAACACACATTCTAACTATGAATGATTTATCACACACATTATTATAGACACACTGTCTGTATTCAAAATCTTTCATCTAAATGTAGTAACTTACATAAGTGACTTTTGCTTTCCACTGACATGACCACACAGGTGGAGAAAATAATGTTAAAAAAAAGGTTTTAAGCCATTTAGTTCTTTAGGCTGTATTGATTGAGCAAACTCATAAAATGCAGAGCTTACATTTTGTTTATTTCAATAGCATTTGTGTCATTTGTTCACAATTTAAAATTCACTATCTTGGTTCATCAACATCCAACCTATGTGACAATAATTACTGCAATTCATTTTATTTTTCCCCAGATTTCAATTGTTTAAGTACATTTTAATAATCAGTACGAATGTGTAATCAATTACTGTTTAAATTGTGTGATATTCCTTTAAAAACACCATTTTAACAAACTGTATCATATAGAACTGTATTATATATTACTGTGTAATATTTATCTGTCATAATTTCTTCAAATTAAACCAAACTTTATTTTTGGCGGGTTATAGTGGAGATTTTCAAGTTTCTGTGTTTGAGTTTTATAAAATGAAATGGTGTGAACTCTCAGAGCAGCTCTGGAGATGAAGTTCATGTCATGTATTCATGTCCTTATATATTGAGATGCTGAAAACACCATGTGTGTCATGCTTAAGTACGTATTATAGATGAAAACTGCATCGCTCACTCACTATACGTTTCATTTTTAAATAACTCATGAACTGCCTTTTGTATAATTTTGCACTGTTCTCTGAGGTCCCCTTATAATATTATCAAGATTTCTACATCAAAAAACATTATACTTTAGAACAAGCTTTTTTTGTCCTGTTTTAATCCCCCTTATCAGAACGCTCTGTTTGAATAGGCGTGACAGATTGTAGACTCAGAAATAAACGCCCACTACGCTATGATCGGCTAATAGTTGTGTGTGTTTGACACACAATGAATCCATGGTAAAATTAAGTGAACAAAGGACCAAGTTCTTACTGACGCAGTCTGGAACTTTTTAAAAAATAACAGTTCATCCACTCTTTCCTAATGCTGGGATCTGTTTTTCCACAACTTGGCACTGCACAGCGTCTTCTTGTATTCTGAATGATCTTTATCATTTGGTTTCTGCGTAGATCTGCGTTTGCCTCTTGTTATTTACACGATTAAGTAGGCGGGGCCAAACTAGCAGTGATGCAGATACGATGGGCGGGGCTAAAAGGCAGCGATGCAGAATCAGTGGGTGGGGCTTAGCTAAAAAAATTATGTAGAATCGGTGGGCGGGGCTAAACAGGCAACGATGTAGAAGCAGGCGCTAATCTTCTTCTGCGGAGGCAGTGTTTAACCACACTATTACTTGAAATGTCATAAACTTCACATCCACAAATTTCTCCAGCCATTTACTCAGCTTAAACTCTTTTTTTCTTTTCTTTCTTGATAATCCATTTCAGTTGGATGTACATCACAGTATATATATGTACACACATTTTACATTAACTGTATGATTTCCCAAATGATCAAATCCTCGTTTCTCCTCACTGAATATCTTGTTTTGTTTAGAAATGTCACATTACAGAAGTGTCAACACAGGGCAGTGAAGATGTTGTATGGTAACAGGAGGGACAACTCCAATGCTTCCTCGATACTCATTTACATCGTTTGACTTGTGAATATATCACAAGCGAGTATTAGATAGACAGGAAAACAGAGGCTGAGAGTGAGCAGGAGATGTAAAGGGGCCCTTAGTGCTTGGGTGCTCTGGTTAGCTGTGGGCTGAAGGGTCAGTGGTTTGAATAGTAAACGCTTTGATCACAGAGGAGCTCAGTAACCTTCAGCTCAGCAGACTGGAAACAGATTGGGGACAGACAGGGAGAGAAAGAGAGAAAGACAAAGACATAGAGAGAGAAATGTCTATTGCTCTGAGTTTGTGTTGTTTTTTGCTGTCTTCGACTCCGCGGTGTGTCTGATTGTTGTCGCCATGGTTTCAAGGAAGGAGGGTCTGTCGGCCATCAAGTCATAAGTTAAATCCCTCAAACAGCAGGATGCTAGTCTTTGTGTTGCAGTACTTGCAGTTTTTGTGTGTCTGAAAGCAATTCAGGCCAATGTATCCATTTCCTAAGCCACAAAAGACATACACACCCACAAACACAAAAACACACATACGTACACACACAATACACCTTATACAGCCGTATAATACAAGCCATTCTCTCTCTGCACAAAGGCTACTATTGTCTCAGGACATAAAAGTCTAATATGAGCTGCCCTGCCTTCAGCCTCGTTGAGATGAAATCCTGTTGCCACAAGCATCACACATACACATACACACACACATACTCAAGTTCATAGAGGCAGAGACTTCTGAGCCAGAGACTGTTGTAATAAATATTTTACATTAAAACAGGAGAACAGCTAAAATACTGCACACCTGAGAGCAGGTCAAAGAAATATTCTGGGTTCAGCACCATTTTATCTTTAGTTAGTGAAGTTAATGAACATCTGAATTTTAACACACGTTTCTAAGTTATACAGTTTTAGTAAGCTATTCATATTAAAACGTATTATTATATTATTATTATTTTACAAAAAGGATTTGAAGCACTTACTCAAGCACTTTGTTCTTGTGAATAACTGCATAACTGTGACTAATAAAACCCAATAAAAAAGCTTAAGCCTCAACTAATTTTCACTGTGTTTATGCTATACTATAATTAAACTTGTTGCAGTACTGTGCATTGACTGGAGGGTAAATTTCCCTGTGAAGTCCACTTCGCAGAGCACTTACGGTCAAATTTAACGCGACGTGTGTATTTTATTATTTTTTTTTACAGCTGCACTACTGAACTTTGGCCTCTCTATCGCCATCTCTGGTTGAACCGTAAAATTGCACGTCTGTTGCAAAGTTGCAGTTGTGTTCTGATTTTGTTTGCGAATTAGACTAACAGTTTGAAGAATCGACATGATTTATGGTGATAACCAGAACAGATCTGTCATACTGCTCCAAGGCTCACTGACAGAAAGAAAGAAAAATATCAGAACAAAATGTCATAGGAGTTTTTGGCACAGGCTCTGTCACTTTCCCTGTCTGATTGCAGACTACCCGCTGTTCAAGGTTTCTTTGTTTTGACAGTGGGTGAATCTCCAGAGGTCAATGAGAGTTGCTGTTTAGAACCAAACGGCATGGCACGTCCATGTTAAATGTTAGCTAGCTGACTAGTTCAAATTCTGGGCAACAACACCAAGTACTGGAGCGACAGGCTTCAACCACTCTTATGGATGCAAACATGCAAGAACAAATTATTTAAGCCTGAAATTTCTCACCAAATCAGATCCAATAGCTCAACATTTAAAGAGCAGGTCATATGGTATTTTAAAGTGTCCTAATGTTGTGTTGGACTCCCCTACATCAGGTTTAAATGCATCTAAGGTCAGAAAACCTAATTTTCTCAGAATATACATTTATACATTCTCAATTATTTAGAAATTATTTGTTCGATCAGTTCTAAGCGTAATGTCTGTAAACCCTTCTCTTCCATAAGCCTACTCTGCTCTGACTGGTCAGCTGGCCAAGCCTGTTGTGATTGGTAGTTAGCGCTGCCATCAGTGTTGCCAAGTCTGCAGTTGTCTGCGGTTGTTTTTGATGCGGGTTGATCCGTGGATTGAAGCAACCCCAATAACATCATATTTAGCTGCTGGAATGCGAATTTACCAGGGGAACCCTGACGAAAAACGTGTATTTTACACCCCAGATAGTGAGTTTTAACGGGGGAACCCCCCTCGAAATGGCTAGTTCTGAGTAGCAGTTGGGCAGCTTTTGTTGTGAAAACCTGGCAACCCTGGCTACCATTGACAAAACATGCACAAAAACAATAATATAGTGCTCATTTCCATTCTTAAATGAATGACATAAAAACGTTTGAACATTTCTGCAAGTGAATCGTGCCCACAACTAAAGTTTACCTGCTAAACTATAAAAACTATAAAAAATATGTCTACATTCCTTATTTATTACACAAAGTAATTAGAACAACGACAGCCTAAATTAGTCGATATAGTGGGTTCACAGCGAATTATCAGAACTGTTTTAGTATGACTGTTTCAGTATTAGTAATATCATGCTTTAACTGGAAAGCTAAAGCTGCACTAGGTATACATCACATATTAGCACAAAAAGTTGATATTTTGAGCACTCGATTAAAAAGGTACACACAACCTATCAATTGTACTTACAGGCTGTGGTTCGGAGATGCTTGTTAGTCTAAATAAATAATATTAGCAAGCAGCGAGCCAAGATTTAAAATTGTATTGCTGTGGTATCGTGGAAAAATGAATTTGAACCACTGATTCTTCACATCATCATCTTTCGGCAATGAAAACAAAACTCGCTTTGACAGGCAAGACACATTAACTAGCGGAAGTGTTTGTGGACAGGTCAGACTGTTCGTATTCTGCGGGCAGGCGGGGATTATGCAAATGTGTTACCCAGTGACGTAGATCGGTAACAGGCAGACAATTCGAAAATATAACGACTCGTTAAATCGGCTCTGAGTCGACTCTTTCTTTTGAGAGATAATATCTTTATCGTGCACCTTTCTGATTAACAACTTTGTAGATAGCTTTGAAGGATAGCTATCTTACAAACTGCAAAAAAAGATTTTTTTTTTCAAAAACTCATATGACCTGCTCTTTAAATCAACATTAAGGCCATAGTGAATCAGGATAAGGCAATAACGCGGTTGTAAAAACAGATTTTTAATGAAAAGTTGGTCATTTTTAACAACAACAAAAAAGTTCTTCAGTGCAGCTTTAACATTTATGGCTTGCTCCATTAGACTTTTGTAAGTGCATTACTTGTAACACAATTAATTAACACAATTAGCTGTTTATAGAAACTGTGGGACAATTTACAATTATTGTCCGTGATAACAGACACCATGGCACAGATGCTGTTGATAAAAACCTATTTAGCCATAAAAGTGGTTCATTATCATTAACAAGAGACAGCCATGCTGAGAATGTGTATAGCAAAGGTAAAGTTCTAACTAGCAACAGATGCAGAGAAAATATTTCAGCCTCAAGGTGAGAGACAGTTTACAGACAGACAGTGTAAGGGCCTCACTCACACTTTTGTGTATGTCAGAAGCACTTTTTAAAAGTGTTTCAGAAACACTGAATGATTTTGCACTTCAAATTCATGAGTTTCATATTCATAACTACAAAAGAGAGTGCAGTCAGCCTCTGCACTACAGGACCTGACAGAATACAGGCTATAGATCAATGGCTAGAAGCAGAACTGGTAAGGTCAGGGGTTGCTAAGAACAGCGGAAAGGCAACACGAAGGTCACAAGCCTTATTGTTATGAGAATCTTAGTACAAACACAACAACACACAATGGCAATGGCCTCCATAACCTACTGTCTGACCTGTTATTTTCGCTACAGAGTCAGCAGAGGAAGGTCAAAGGTCTAGCAGGAGATCTGCTACCCTGCACAGCACACACACACATGCTGGTCAGGCCATTTTCCATTCACAGAGCAAATGGACATACAATGCTATGAGCCATCTTGGTAATAACTGAAGTATGGTGGAGTGTTAGTGAGGTTTTGTTAATGGTTTTTCTAGTGAACAACAGTGGTTCCACATGTTGGAAATGCAGGGAGAACCCAACCGCTTTCAACTGAGTAAACCCAAATAAAAATAGACATCTTTTAGAGTTAATGACAGTGATAGATGCTTTCAAAACACTGCTTAATGAAGCTTCCAAACCTTTACAAATCAATAGTATGGAGCATGTATCAAACTGGCAAAATCACAGTTTCGATAAACAAGGCTTTGTTATGCAATATACTGAAATTTAGAAAGATGATCTGGTGAACCCATGAGCCAGTGTCTAATATAGATTTAGCTAATGGTACTAATCATGGATTATTTTATAATTAAGTTTAATTATAATGACAACCATGTCGAAACACATTAGGCTTCAAAGCATTTACAACTTTTTTTTTAACATTTCAAATTAAATAGTTCACCGCTAGTTTAAAATTAATGCATGTATAATTTAAAAGAAGAATGATTTTTTATCGCTTCTAATGTCACTACTTTGCAGACCCTGCCCATAACGTACAAAATAAGCACTTCACATTAATAAAAGAAAACATTATTTGTAGGTTACATTCAATTACTCATGAAAACATTTGCAACTGGTTTGTAAAAGCATGTCATGATGCATGTTTAGACCGAGTTTTTGTTGTATTGACAATTGCATTGTTGTATACCAAGCCTGTGGTTTTTCAAGTGCTTTGAAACAGTGAATCATTTTGCTTTTGAGTGATTCTGTTGATTAAAAGTTTCAAATAGCTTTGTATCTCCCACTGCTAGTGCAAAACATGTAACTGCTTCAACTGATTCAAAGTTTCTCCCATCATTAGTCAACTACTTGCTAGAAAAAGTTCAAAAGTGCTAAATATATCTTTATAGATTCATATGAAATGCATCATGGATAAAGCCATATTCAAGAATGTTTTAGCCACACTAGCCTAGCACAAGGTAACCCCTAAAATACCAACATAACAAAAACTCTTACAAAACATTACAATATATATTACTTTCTTCTTACTAATGTATAAATAAACAAACACTTATAAACACAAACACTACTTATCCAGTCCCATATTCTGTCCAGTTTCGGTAGTGCTACTTTCACACTGTCAAAAAAAAGTATCAAGTAAATAAACTGAATAAAATTTTTAAAAAAAATCTCCAAGAAGTATATTGTATTAGTTTTCAACTATATAAACTGAGCATGAGAAACCAGCTTTTTTCTGTGTGTGTAAGGTGTCATATTTTGAGGTATAATAAGGTATTCTGGTGAAAGTGTAAGTGACAGGTGAAAGTGCTGCTAAACATAACAGTTTTACCACTTTCTTATACCTGCTCATCAGCTTCTAATCAGTCTGACAGCTCTGTAAGGAAATGCTGCAAAAGTATATGATGAAAGAGTAAGTAGCATGCTCAGTGTTTGTTTAACGTGCATCTTCACAACAGATGTGTGCACTTGGTGCAGCTCATGAATGTAAGGATTCAGTGAATGCATTCAATAACGGCACTGGTGGGTTGGGCTGATGTCCAAGGTAAACACTGTAAGTGTATGAGTGCCTGCATTCATGTCCATGGATGTGCATGCATTCATGTGGATGCGTGCAGTGTGTGCGCTCTGTGGTTTTGTGGCTCTCTTCCTTTCTGTTATGCGTAACCTCTGCTGTTGGGCCGTTCATATGCTGATAGACCTGCTGTGTGTTTGCTAAATACAATCAGAGAGACAAAAGACCCTCCTACCGCCAAATACTCACACTCTGAAATACAACAACACTGAGTGTCTCCTCTCCAAACACAGGGGCACTGAGAGGTTCAGTCCCCCTTGGTGTGGTTAAGGGTTGTTAAAAGTTTGTGTGTGTATAACGGACCCTCGGGAGGCTTTGACGATGAATAATACAAACAGAAAGAACTTCAGATTAATCAGAGGGTTAGTATGTAATCATGCCATTATAACTTTAGCCATAACTTTAGTTGTAAAGAAATTGTTTCTTGAGGAAAACATTCCAGAATTTCTCTTCAAATGATGCCTGTGAGTTTGAACTTCCAAAATGCAGATTAAATGCAGCTTCAAAGGGCTCTAAATGATCCCAGCCAAGGAATAAGGGTCTTATCTAGCAAAGCGATCGGTTATTTTTTTTTTTTTTTTTAAAGTACAATTTGCATTCTTTTTAACCTCAAACGCTTGTCTATTGTTTGCAATGCACATGCAAACTGTGTGTATTCCGGTTTTAAGGGTATGTCGAAAAACTCCCATCTCATTTTCTTCTGCAACTTCAAAATCATCCTACATCGCTGCAGAAGTACTGACCCAGTGTTTACAAAGTGAACATGCAAAGAAGATCAAACGCCTTTACCAAAAAAAAAGGAAAAACAGCGATGTGGGGAGATTTTGATGTTGAAGAAGAAAATGAGATGGGAGTTTTTCGACATATCCTAACTGTATTGACCTGGATTACACAGAGTTCCCGTGCGCATCCCAGAGAATAGACAAGACGAGCATTTAAAGTGAAAAAGTATATACATATATAAAAAAGTATATATAAGTATAAAAGTATATAAGTGTATATACTGTACATTCTTTTAGAAAATAACCGATCGTTTCACTACATAGGACCCTTCTTCCTCGGCTGGGATCGTGTAGAGCTCCTTGAAGCTGCATTTAAACTGCATTTTGGAAGTTCAAACTCAGGGGCACCATAGAAGTCCACTACATGGAGAAAAATTCTGGAATGTTTTCCTTTAAAGGGGTCATCGGATGCCCATTTTCCAAGTTGATATGATTCTTCAGGGTCTTAATGAAAAGTCTATAATATTACTTTGATTAATAATTCTCAATGGTTGTGTAAAGAACACCCTTTTCACCTTGCCAAAATCAGCTCTGTAACAGTCATCTTATTCTGGTCGAGGCTGCTTTAAATGCAAATGAGCTCTGCTCGCCCCGCCCCTCTCTTCTCTCTGTGGAGTGATGAGCCTGTTTACTTTAGCCGCGTTTAGCCGCTAAACTTGCTAACTAGCACATTATTTGGAAAGGCGATCGCAAAGATTCATAAAAAAACCCTGATACTCACTTCTGCTGTAAGTGAAGCTGGATCACGAATGATTTGCACTAACATAGACGGTTATACGTAGATCGGGAGGCGCATTCCCTTCACAAACTAATGTAATCTACTGCATCTTCAGCGGCTCAGATGTCGGGAGTAAATGACGACCACTATGTTCATTATTACATCCAGCAACACAACACCTCAATCGCTCAATCGGAGATATTCTTGTCTAACTTACATCCCTGCTCCGGCATCGAAACAAAGAGGTCGGACTGTTACAGCTGATCTGAGGTAAAACGCTCATGTCAATCAACTATGGTGGGAGCGGCCTCTTTCGGTGTGACGCCACAAAGACAGGCATCTGAGAATGGCTCGATTTGAAAAAGGGGATATTATTTTTACAGATTAATTAAAAACCACTGCATTGATTTTTATCATTATAGGGTAGATTTGTACATACACTCCCAACACACACTAATGTTCAAACAACGTGTAAAAGTTAACTTAGCATCCGATGACCCCTTTAAGAAACATAATTTCTTTACAACCGAAGAAAGAAAGACATGAACATCTTGGATGACAAGGAGGTGAGTAAATTATCTGTAAATTTTTGTTCTGGAAGTGAACTTCTCCTTTAAGATTTTAAATATTATATTTCTTGGATCATTCACCGCAACTTTCAGATACCAGTTTTTACTTTAGCTCAACTGTCATGGAATCAAAAGCACAGGACAGGGATGTCATATGCAGAGATGGATACATCTATGCAGCTCTTTAAAACTGATGAAATTAAGGTATCTCAGTGCACATGCTGTGACACGATCATTGGATTTGGACATACCTTTATGCAACATCTCCACATGATTGGTGTTTCATGCAGTTCATCTGTTCCCCCTCCCTGTTCCATTTTCTGCACTGATTTGGGTCTGAAACTGGAGAATGAAAGAATGGTAAAATGTGGTAATTTTAGTTTAGAGTCCTGCACTCTTTTTGTTAGCTAAAAGAATAACCAAAGTAGCAAAAATATTCAATAAATGATTAATTTTGAATGAATATTAATGAATGATGGTCAAAGTGTCTATAAAAATGTAATTCAAAATTTTGATTTATTATTAAACTCCCACTGAATACCCAAATCAACAGGCAGAATTACAGAAAGCTATGCAGCGCCTTTTGAGGGTGACTCAAGGAGGAAGTCAGTCAAAGATGGGGCAGAAGTGTTTTCTCTTCCCGGTAATTACAGAGGCTTTTTTTTTTTTTTTTTTTTTTTTGTTTTTAAATAGGCCGCCCATGATCTTTGCCACTTCTTACCTTCTCACATAATAATAGAGAAAGGGCTGAAGAAAGTGTGTGTAGGTGTGAAAAGACGGCGACCCCCCGTGTTGTGGTAATTACTGCCCCGCTCTTTCTGTGTGCTCAGGTGGAACACTCATTACGCCCGTGTTCTCATGCAAACACACAAAAACACGTCAACTCCGTCTGTGTCACACACATGTATAGTGCTGTACAGTCACCAAACACAGAAAACAGCACTTTTCTACCTTCACATTTTTGTTTACATAGACATGCATCTGTGAGTGGGATTAACTCTTTATGATGCATTTTAAACACTGAACACACACAAGTGTTTGGAAGAGGAGAGTGTGGCGTTGAAGGATGAAATTTGAAACGGTCTGTTCCTGTATTCCCTCAGAAGGCCCCTCACTCTCATAAACCACACTGGGCTTTTTCAGCTCCGCTGCACACTTCAATCTCTCACATACACACAAAGCTCACAAGAGCTGACTGCTAAATCCTCCAGGACATCCTGCTATATAGTATATGCTCCATAAAGTATATGCTTATAGATCATATTGCAGTCAATTAGTTGAGTCTTCTTTTTACAGTAAGTACAATATCGTAGCATGATTACACTATAGAAAAGCACAGTTCTGCATTATGAATAAAAGATAAAATAAAAACAAAACTAAGCTGATAAAACTTTACATGCTGGAGGGTAGAGATGTGAGGAAAGAGAGATGATGAAGTGCTTGAAGGAGTTTTTTATTAGTGGGTCTATACTGCCATCTGCTGGTCACACATATGTTTTTTGTGGTTTGGTCTCTTGGCTGCTAGTGATCATCACAAAAAGAAACTCAAGAAACATTTATCATTATTTAATATTGATAACGGTGCTACTTCATATTTTTGTGTAAATCTTTGAAATATTTGTAGTAAGTTCACTACTTTAACTACTTTATCACTACTGTTATTACGCAAGAATTTTTAATTAAACTTTTTATTCATCAAATAATTGTGGGAGAAAAAAAAAAGTATCACAAATTCCACCAAAAATATTATGCAGTTTTTAACTGATAATAGCACTGATAATAATGAGATTTTTTACACTGATTTCCAAAGGATCATGTGACGCTGTAGAGTAATGGCTGCTGAAAATTCAGCTTTGCTGTCATTGAAATTACCTCCATTTATTACTGCTATATATTACAATATCACAGTATTACTTTTTACTGTATTGTTGATCAAATAAATGCAGCCTTTGTGAGTATAAGAGACTTCCTTCGAAAATGAAAAATGTTTTGAATCCAAGTGCATAGTTGTTTTTTAAAATTATAATTACTGTAAAACTAATAAGCCTATACCTCCTTTTACCCTTATGAAAAACAACAATTAATGTAATTTAACATGTGCATCAGTTTCAAACATCTATTGTGGCAGGTCACTCCCACAGTCTTTGTCTATAGGGGAAACAATGGCACATCATTTGTACTTGTGAATAGTCAGTTTATATGTGATCCTGGACCACAAAATCAGTCTTATGTTGCACGGGTATATTTGTAGCAATAGCTAAAAATACATCGGATGGCTCAAATTTATCGATTTTTCTGTTATGCCAAAAATCACTAGAATATTAAGTAAAGATCATGTTCCATAAAGATATTTTGCAAATTTATATCAAAACTTAATTTGTGATTAGTAATATGCATTGCTATGAACTTCATTTGGACAAAATTAAGGCGATTTCCTTAGTATTTTCATTTTTTTGCACCATCAGATTCCAGATTTTCAAGTAGTTGTATCTTGGCCAATATTATCTGTTCCTAACAAACAATACATTAATGGAAAGCTTATTTATTCAGCTTTCAGATGATGTATGAATCTCAATTTTGAGAAATTTACACGTATGACTGGTTTTGTGGTCCAAGGTCACATATGTAAAAAAGAGCATTGTTTTTCACGTTACACTGATAATTACAAGGAATAGCATGAAACATGCTCTAACATGCTGTCTAAACTGACAAATTATGATAAATTGAAACAGATAAATTGACTGAGTTTTGGTTCAAAATGTTACATAGCCCCTGTGACTACTAACCCCAGCCTCCCTTATTTGTTTACAAGGGCCTATAAAAAGGATTTCATTGCAGCCAGACTCTTGTGAAGACAGATAAAGGAAAAGGCCCACTGGTAGTAAAATAGTGTTCACCCAATGCATTCATAAAATCCTAGCCTAATGTGGTTCATACAAACTAACTAATCAAGGAATAAACATGAGCAATTTTCACAATGTAAAAGCAGGACTGCACTCACCCTGCAGATGTCTTTGGTCATCTCTAAACTAGAAACTGTGTCCATATGCATCCAAACTGCAAGCCTGTAGATGAGATGTAGGGCAAAGGCATGGCATAATGACTCTCAAAGGTAAGTCTGACCAAAAAAAAAATGAAGAGCTGGAACATGCCCTAACATGACCAAAATGACCAGGGAAAGCATCACACCACCAGAGGGAGACAGCCACATGATACATGTGGAAATGTGAGTGGGGGCAGAAGGGATCCTCTTAAACCTTAGGGTTTGACAAAAAATAAATAAAGAAATAAATAAACTACTACTACTACCACTACTACTATTACTACTACTACTAATAATAATAAACATGATGACAGTATCCAGATTGCATATCACTGAGTTGAATGGGAATGTGTCAGCCAACTCACAAAGTCTATACCCATGTTTGCTTGGCATAGTGAAATCTATATACAGTTTTGACCACTACAAATGCACGAATATATGTAAAATGTGAAATACAAACAAATATTTCTGACAAATATTACAGAAATGTGATAACAAGTAGGTATATACATTGTCTGTGATTGATCATGTATATGATTCTGAACAGTGGTGGAAATGGCCAAGATGCACAATGAACTTGAGTGAATTGAGTGTGAATGGATTTATTGCATGTGGACTGATGTGTGAATGTGAAATTATGTAAGAAGCAAATATTAGGCACTGCACACATCTTCCTCTATAAAGACATACCAGTGTAAATGCATTACAAGAAACAAAGATTCATGTTATTCAGTCTAGAACTGTAACCTCTTCATTGAACTCTCTCTGTCGTCTTGACTGCACCACTTCTTTTTTTTTTTTTTTTCTCTCTCTCACCATTACATCTTTCCTTACTCATTTTAATTTGTCCTGGGTGCTCACCTTATATACCCATACTTTTATTATTTATTTATTTATTGCTCCTATGACTGCAACTCTATACCATGAAAGAAAATCTAGAAAAAGGGTGTCAGTTCCTGCGTGGCAGGCATGAATGGCCTTAATATTATCTGCTCCTACTCCTGAGGAAAGATTGTTCATCTAGTGCATCATTCGGTTAAAGCAAGAGCAGTAAGCCTATAATGTACACCTGAGGTCATCTGAGGTATTGATTTCTTTCCTACAATGTGCAAGGGGACTGGATGATTGTGTGGTGAAGACATTAGGACCTACCGTATATACTCTTTCCACCACATAATTGTCCAGCGTCTTCTGTTTCCATCTTAGATCTAGGCTCAGAATGTTAAGCTGACCCACACAAGGTCTTCAAAAATAACTTTTCAGAGCTGTGCATTGTTCTTTGAGAGAGTCATAGATTGCTGGTTTGTACTGAACTGCTTGTCTCAGGTCTGCAGTATCACCCTGTAAAGAAGTTTATGAATCATCAGCAACATATAGACAGTACTGTCTATGTACAGCACTGACAGAATTAACCTGACATACTCAACAGTTGCTTCACCAGCTCAGTTGATTGTAGTCTAGGATTATTTCAAACCAAGATGATTTAACTAGAGGTGAAAAATGAATAAAGACTCACTGGCAAATCTTTGGTGTTGGTGGCTTCTGGGTATTTTCTTAATTATCCTTAAATTTGCCCTTAGGTTTGACATATCACACTCATACTGCCAGTTGTTGAGAGTGCCTTTCTGTGTCTCATCTGCCATCAGAGCATACGTATTAAAATTCTCATTTTATATTGTTTTTTTTTTTTTTTTTTTTAATTATTATTATTGTGTGTTTGTGACCTCTTCTGAAATACATGTAATCATTATGTTAAGTGAGACTGGTGTGGCAGCAGAGGATGGAGCAATGTTCCATGCACTCACAAACATTTCCCTGATTTGACTCTGGCTTTATTGTGCGTATACTATTTGCTTTTATTGTTAAGCTACATTAAAGGCACAAAAACATTATAAAGGACAATAAAGTTTCTGTGCACTATATTCAAAGTGTTCTAAAGCTGTTCTGAAGCCATGGTTTAATCTAAGGTGTCAATTTAAAGACTTTGTCTTGCTGGAGTTTAGTGCTATTTTTAAATGATGTTACTATCTACCAGGTGTTTGGAGTAGAGAGCCCCATGAATTGTTCTTCATGTGCACAGTGAAGTTTAAAACTGTTAAAAAAAAGGGCATTATATAGGTAAGCTTTTATTAAAAGCAATACAATTCCCATTATAACCAGTAAAACCATAACAAATTATGTGTTGGTTTCTATTGTTTATTTGAGCAGGGAAAATGCTAAAAGGCATTTATATATATATATTAGGGATGCACGATATTATCGGACTGATATCGGAATCGGCCGATAATGACTTCAAATGTAAATATCGGCATCGGCCCGATATGAAAAATTATGCCGATATGTTTTGCCGATAAGATGAATATGTTAACTCACATGTGCTAAGGGTGTGCTAGGGATTAGATCACGTCAGCAGTGTGGCTCATTCTTGAAGCAAAGTTTTGACTGAATGAGGAGTAGATTCACTGTTTTGTATCGCTGCATTTAAACTGAGAATACACATACAGAATGATGCATAGCAATAGCACGTGCAGTGGCAGCAGCGGCTATAGGAGAAAGCGCGCCGTTGTTCCATTTGGGATAATTTACTGTTGCCTGTTTCATATCCAGTCACTAGATCGCTAAATGCACATTTTAAATGGTTTTATGGTGCTCTTTGTTGTATTTTGAAACCCAATGGCTGTGTTTGCACATGACATGATCTGCATTTAAAATAAAAAGTAATTACGGCGCGCGGTCAGTGAATTCTCTTTCTTCGGCGGCGCAACGGCAAAACGATCCCGGTTACTTGACTGTAACCGTGTTCCCTGAGAAAGCGGAACGAGATGCTGCGCTGCTCACGCAACCTGAACAGAATAGCGAGGCAGATTTTTCTCTGGGCCCAGGACAAGTTCCTGTCACTCAGGGCAGTATACATTCCAGGGCAGTGGAATGTGGGAGCAGATTTACTGTCCAGACAGACACTACCGACGGGGGAATGGAAACTCCACCCGGAGGTAGTGAAACAGATCTGGACCAGATTTTACGAAGCGGAGGTGGACCTCTTCGCCTCCCAGCAGACTGCGCAATGTCCCCTCTACTTCTCTCTGAGTCACCCAGCTCCGTTGGGTCTGGATGCGATGGCGCACTCATGGCCCAATATGCGCCTGTATGCGTTTCCCCCAGTCTCTCTGCTCCCGGGAGTTCTAGCCAGGGTTCGCCAACAAGGGTCTTGCCTCTTGCTGATAGCGCCGCGTTGGCCGAACAGAGTATGGTTCTCGGAGATAATATCTCTCCTCGACGGCTCGCCGTGGGCGATTCCGGAGAGGAGGGACCTTCTGTCTCAGGCGGAGGGAACGATATTCCATCCCAGGCCCGATCTGTGGAATCTTCACGTTTGGCCCCTGAGGGGAACCAACTGAGAGACACTGGGCTTTCGCCTGCTGTTATTGAGACCATCCTAAGTGCTAGGGCTCCCTCCACTAGGAAGAATTATGCCGCTAAATGGGGTGTTTTTGAAAGGTGGTGTGTTAAACATAATGTAGATCCGGTTAACTGCCAGATTGCTTCAGTACTGGACTTCATGCAGGAGAAATTGTCAACAGGCACGTGTCCTGCTACTCTTAGGGGCTATGTGGCCGCTCTTTCGGCTTGCCATGCCCTGATTGATGGGGCACCACTCGGGAGTCACCCTCTGCTCTCTCGCTTCCTTCGTGGGGCTAGGAGACTGAGGCCTCCAGTGAAAACCAAGATCCCTTCATGGGACTTAGCTATAGTTCTTGAGGGTCTGGTTGGAACCCCTTTGAACCTTTAGAATCAGCATCTGATAAACTTCTGACTCTAAAAATGGTTTTTCTCATGGCAATAACTTCCTTGAAGAGAATTGGGGATATGCAGGCCCTGTCTATCTCTCCTTCCTGCTTAGACTTTGCCCCAGGGATGGTTAAAGTGATTCTGCATCCTCACCCTGATTACCTGCCCAAAGTTCCATTCTCGGCTGCACATCCGGTCATTCTAGAAGCCTTCTGTCCTCCACCGTTCATAACGCCGGAGCAGGAGAAATCTCATAGACTGTGTCCAGTCCGTGTTCTTCAGGCCTACGTCCACCGCACTAGCCAGTGGCGTAAGTCAGAGCAACTCTTTGTTTGTTATGGTGTTCATAACAGGGGAGCAGCTGCCACCAAGCAGACTATGTCTCATTGGGTCAGGGATGCTATTGCTCTTGCCTATGAGGCGCGCAGTCAAGCTCCGGCTATAGGTCTTAGAGCTCACTCCACCAGGGGAGTCGCCTCTTCTAGTGCTTTGGCGAGAGGCGCCCCCCTACAACAGGTTTGTGATGCGGCAGGTTGGTCCTCTCCGCACACATTCATAAGATTTTATAGTTTGGATGTTCATGCCACTCCGGGCTCTCATGTCCTTGAGTCGACATCAAGTTAATGTCTAGGCCTTCTTGCGTTCTTGTGAAACACACCTGCACAGCCGTGGGGGTCCAGACATGCTCAAGCACGGCGGCGTGGGTATTCTCGTTCCCAATGCGCTGAGCAGCGCAGCATCGACTGAAGCTTTCGAAAGGGAACACACTGTTGCTCATATGAAACATTTTTCGTGAATATGACACAAGTGAGGTACAAAGCATTCTTTATAAGTTAAATAATTGGTTAGCAGGCAAATGTTAGTAGCGACCATACTTTTGGATTCATGCAGTTGGAGCCAATACATTTAGAGCCATAAGCGGCTGTGTGTCCTGTTTTCCCGGTTGGTCACGAATTGCCACAAACTTAATAATATTTATAGTTTCTTTTCACAAATCATCACCGTCTCACCCTTTAATTTCGCAGGTTTGTTTTCTTGTCATTTACTTTTAATCCATGTTGTCGGATCATTTATGCGGGTAAACTGCGTGTGGGAAATAAAAGATTTCGTGGCAATAAATTAAGAATTCGTTAATACGACTTTTTAATTCGTTCCCTTATTTTACAAATTAATAAATTAATAAAACGTAGGAACGAATTAACAAGTTGTAGGAAATAATTATGTTCGTGTCCCGCAGCCCTGTCAGAGCGCAGTGCACCGTATAAAATAATTAGAAATTATAATTAAACATGACTTAGTGACTACATTTCTATTACTTTCTTTCCATGTTGAATGCCTTTGTATTGCAGGGCTCTAGAATGATCAAAACTGTCACTTTTTTTTTTTTTTTTTAAATGTGCAAGTTAAAATTTGACGTGGTCGCACTGCTCCATACAGCGC
This sequence comes from Labeo rohita, assembly GCF_022985175.1. Classification (NCBI taxonomy): domain Eukaryota; kingdom Metazoa; phylum Chordata; class Actinopteri; order Cypriniformes; family Cyprinidae; genus Labeo; species Labeo rohita. The sequence goes on along the minus strand of NC_066886.1, from coordinate 32,551,595 downwards.
GGGTTACAGAGTTACAAAGCCGTGGCATATTCAGGATTTCACTGATCACGCAAAGAGTAGTTTTCGTTGTGAGCGCTTCGGGTGTAGAGCCTGGTTTGTATTTGTAGTGTCAGCACGAGCCAGGTGGTGACGGCAAAAAGGACGCGACTATTCTGGAAACGATGGCGGACGGAGGATTTGGTTTTCGAGTAGGGTAAAAGACCGCTTGTTAAACCAGAGAAGGTAAACATGTTGGTATTCTTGTGCAAAAAAAGTGTACTGTTTTGCCAGTTGGTCACGAATTGCCACATAACTTAATATTTTTATTTTCCCAAATCCTCACCGTCTCACCCTTTAATTTCTTAGGTTTATTTTCTTGTCATTCACTTTTAATCCATGTTTTCGTATCTCTTACTGTGATAAATTGCGGGTGGGAAATAAAATATTTCGTGGGAATAAATTAACAATTCATTAATACTACATATTAATTCGTTCCCTCATTTTACAAATTAATAAATTAATAAATCATAGGAACGAATTAAGAAATTGTAGCAATGAATTATGTCCTGTTCATGTCCCGCAAAGCACCCTCACAGTCACCCAGTTTAGTTCTACTTTTCTGTTTTCGTTTTGAAATGTTGTATTCAGATTGCGAATTCTAAAGTGAAAGCATCCGAAGTTCGGCTTATAACATAGCAAAAGTGAACTTAATTTACAAAATTCAGATCATAAATAATGCTAGTCTACTGATGAAAAAGAAGGGATTGAATGTAAACCACTCATTACTATTTATTTAATCCTAACGAATAAGTTATCGTTAAAAACTAACTTTCCAAATAAAATGATATATATCGGTATCGGTATCGGTATCGGCCAAAATGAGATGACAAAATATCGGCATATCGGATATCGGCAAAAATCCAATATCGTGCATCTCTAATATATATATATATATATATATATACCCCTCTATGGTACGGTGTTGCCTTTCTACTTATTTCCTTGTTATTCTGAAAAAAACAAAAACAAACAAAAATAAAAAAATGTGTATTAAAAGGGCCGGCTTTTTTGCATCATCTTTGGTTAGTAAATTACATATTTTTATTCAGAAATCAATATTATCTAACATAGTTTTTCTGTAAAATGATAAAATATCATTGTTGCCATATGGCATCATTGTACCACTATGGAAAAATAGGTATGTTGCCATATGGCAACACTGTACCACAGTGGAATTGAAGTAATGTATTTCCCCATTGGGACTTTTTATAGATAGTAAAATTAATAATTTGATTGCAATTATTTATGTATTTGAAGTGTTTATTGTAGTATATGTGTATTTATGTATAAATAAGGAAATTATTCAGTCTTTGCAAAAAATGAATACAACAATATTTTACGGAAAGGGCAATAGGAAACGTCCGTGAAGTTGGCACCCCTTAAAAAGAAATAATGACCAAAACTATGCCATTCGTTTGTGCTACGTTTGTGCTGATTTGTGCCGCAAAAACGAACGTTTGTGCTGGTTTGGTGTTTAAGATATTAAACATTATTTTTTTGACCGTGTGACGTCACTTTCCACCCCATGTTGCCCAAATCGCTCCAAACCGGCGCAGTTCGTTTGTGCTCGATTTGTGCCCGTTTGTACCGTTAAAATAAACACTGTATCTGTTTTCCTTCCCTAGATATAACCAAAATATTTTCGGGCTGTGACGTCACTCTCCACCCCAGTTCGTCTAAATCACACAAAACTGGTGTCATTCTTTGGGGCTCGATTTGTGCCGGTTTGTGCCGTTGAAATGAACGTCAAATATGTTTCCCCTTCTTAATAATAACAAAAACAATTTTAGGCAGTGACGTCACTCTCCACCCCATGTCGTCCAAATCTCTCCAAACCGGTGCCGTTCGTTTGTGCTCGATTTGTGCCCGTTTGTGCCCGTTTGTGCCGGTAAAACAAACCTGGTATCTCCGAGCCCTTCTTAAATATAATGGGTAAAATATTTGTTTGGGACTGTTACGTAACTCTCCACCCCATATCGTCGAAATCGCTCCAAAAGGTGCCATTCGTTTGTGCTCGATTTGTGCCGGTTTGTGCCGTTGAAATGAACGTCAAATATGTTTCCCCTTCTTAATAATAACAAAAACAATTTGAGGCAGTGACGTCACTCTCCACCCCCATGTTGCCCAAATCGCTCCAAACCGGTGCCGTTCGTTTGTGCTCGATTTGTGCCCGTTTGTGCCGCTAAAATAAACATTGTATCTAATTCCCTTCCTTAGAAAAAAACAAATACAATATGGTGCAGTGACGTCACTCTCCACCCCATGCCTTCCAAATCTCTCTAAACCGGTGCCGTTCGTTTGTGCTCGATGTGCCGGTTTGTGCCGTTAAATATAACGAAAATTTCACTGTCCACTCCATTTAGCGCCACTGCAGAGTTAAAAAAAAAAAAAAAAAAAAAAAAAAAAGTTAGTGTTCGTGCCGCCTTAAAATTTAAAATGTAGTCTTTTCACTTTTAACTTTTTCAAGTTAGTTTTCACTAACTTCATTTAAAGTTGACTAAATTTAAATTTCAAGGCAGCATGAACAATAACTTTAACAAATATAATATATATATATATATATATATATATATATATATATATATATATATATATATAATTATATAGCCTAATTCAAAGCGCTCCCCACACAAAATGGCGTGTTTATTTGTGCTCAATTTGTGCCAGAAATCCTGGTTGTGACTAAAATTCGTCTTAAATTGGATATTTAAAGGGAGAAAACTTAAGCACTTAATATGCCATTATCTATAGGAAACATGTAGCCTAAATGTAATTGCATGGCATGACTGCATTTAATAGCCAATATGGTAAAGTTTTTCTGTCCCCCTTATAAACCATTATTTACCGCACTGCATAAGAAAACGAAAAAGGACATAACGGACTGTGGAAAAAGGGCTCGTAGATAAAATAGGCTTAAGCTATAGACTACTGAATGTGTGCATGGCAGGACAAATTACCGGTCATTGGAAAAAGGCTACAAGAAGTTGATAGGTACTACTGTAGCTAATCAACGGGGTAAATCTATATTCGTACGTATTTGTATATATTTTAATGCATGTTGGAAAAAAATCTAAATTTAATGTAAAGGAAGTTTTGTTGATGTTGTGAGTGCACACAAATTAAAGTAGACTCTTTGCAGTTCCGAATGATGTATTACTCTTACCTTTATTAGCAAAAATGATGGCTAGATATTAATTAAAAAATCTCAAGCGATATTGCCGGCGCCTCCATGTCTGCGCGCTGTAGCTTCCACACTCCTCATGGATTAAAACGCGCCTGAAAGCGCACATTTATATGTTGAATGTTTAAATTAATATTGTGAAATGCATTAATTGTTTTATACCTATAAATGTTATTTTAGGCAAGTCGTGTTGATTTTGAGAAGGCTAGATATGATCAGCTCACTGTCTGCTGCTGGCGGCTTGGTCGGCAAAGAAAAAAAAAAAGAATTTAACAAACATAAATTGTTCCAAACATATTTCTAAAATAACTTAAAGAAACGAAAATAAATACAGCCACTTTGCCATTAAAAATATTAACGAATATTCGTGGGGAATCAATGTTTAATATTCTAATGGCACAAATCCAACACAACCAAATTATACGATTTTTCTTTGTTGAAGTGCCTTGAATTTTAAACTTAGTTAATATGAAATATGAAGTTACTGCAAACTTGGAGCTGACTAAATTTAAAATTTTAAGGCAGCATGAACACTAACTTTTTTTAAACTGCAGTGGCGCTAAACGGGGTGGAGAGTGATATATTTCGTTATATTTAAAGAGAGGTCATGGTTGGTTTCTTTTAACAGCACAAACAGGCACAAATCGAGCACAAACCAGTGGCATCATTTTGGAATGAATTACATTGCATGGGGTGCAGAGTGACGTCGCTGTTCGTAAAAAAGTTTTGTTTTCGTTATATTTAGGCAGCGGTCATCGTTACATGACTTCTTTTAACGGCACAAACCCGCACAAATCGAGCACAAAGGAACGGCACCGGTTTAGAGAGATTTGGAAGGCATGGGGTGGAGAGTGACGTCACTGCCCCATATTGTATTTGTTTTTTTCTAAGGAAGGGAATTAGATGCAATGTTTATTTTAGCCGCACAAACCGGCACAAATCGAGCACAAACGAATGACACCAGTTTTGTGTGATTTAGACGAACTGGGGTGGAGAGTGACGTCACAGCCCCGAAAATATTTTGGTTATATCTAGGGAAGGAAAACAGATACAGTGTTTATTTTAACGGCACAAACGGGCACAAATCGAGCACAAACGAACTGCGCCGGTTTGGAGCGATTTGGGCAACATGGGGTGGAAAGTGACGTCACACGGTCAAAAAAATAATGTTTAATATCTTAAACACCAAACCAGCACAAACGTTCGTTTTTGCGGCACAAATCAGCACAAACGTAGCACAAACGAATGGCATAGTTTTGGTCATTATTTCTTTTTATGGGGTGCCAACTTCACGGAGGTGAGTTACCCTCTTCCATGTGATGACAATGAGGATGAGTTCGCCTTCAGTGACCGTAATAATGAGTGTGTTTGTGCATGTGTTTATGTGTCTGTATGTGTGTGTGGCAGATTGTGATGGAAATTAAGACTGGATACATCAATTTCTAAAAATGTGCATTTGAATTGAAAAGTAAATCATAATTGAAAAAGTAATTTTGGGCCATTTTCCATTGTGGTACATTGTTGCCATATGGCAACGTTTTCCTAAATATCTATCTATCTATCTATCTATCTATCTATATATATATATGTGTGTGTGTGTGTGTGTGTGTGCATATATTACAGTTAATTATTACACTACTAATTTCTCGCTAGAAATTCAATGAGTATGTGGAAAAGTTGTTTGATTACACGATTTAAAATTGGATTGTTGCCTTCATACTTCCCTATGCTGCCTGCGGGGGCAGCACTTTTTCAGCTTTCTGACGTTGCGGTGTTTAGATATACTGTTACTTCCGCGTTATCCCATATCAGTGGAAATCAGTTGTATTGTAGCAGCTCTGTCTTTTAATGGTTTGGGTTGGTGTCCTTTCTGCGAAGGTATGTATGATCTAATCGTACAGGCTTGTTATTGAGACCTTTATCTGTGCGTGTGGCAGCCAGTCTGTGTTTAGAAATTAGTCTTGAATGAATGCTGTTTTATTTTATGAGCAGTAAAAAGTAAAAAGGAATGCAAAAAAGTAAAACTACTTCTCTGAAAAGTAGTTCTTGAAAAGTTAAACTTCTTTGAAAAGTAAAACTAGCCTGCTTCTCTATAGAACTGATATCACTGAAATAATGTATATATGAATAAAAATGTGCACTTTAAAAACATCTGTGCTTAAAGATCACGTTTGTAAAGATTGCATTTTGCATAATCATGCTTAATATGGTGCAATTCTAATAATTCATGTTACAGAGAGTAACATGCCAAGATAAAGATATCAGCACTGCCGAAAGCAGAATATATGTTAGTAATCTACAGTTTATGGATTAAATAAACTTTAATTAAAAGGATCATTATTAATGTGAGATTTTGCATTATATCAGAGATTGTGTAGTGTTCACCAAGTTTCATGATTTATTTAGTTATTCCTTTTCTTTTTCTTTTTCTTTTTCTTTTTTTAAATCTTGTTTTTGTAAAATATAAATTAGTAGCTCCAGTGTGTCACTGGTATGGAGTAATATTGTATTTTTTTCTTGTTGTTCTTCATATTTCATTTTATATTAAAAGGGAAAAAAATATGCATAATGGCACTCAATAGTAAATAATGCAAATAAGATAAAATCTTACTAAATAAATCCTAACAACTTTTTCAGGGCTGCCTGGGTAGCTCACTAATGCCAGCAACTCAAAAACAATCTGCAAATTGGAACACTCTGATGGTAATTTGGTGGCGAATTTGAATGAACTGTTACAACGTCCTAAGGGTTAGTTTGGACCCAATAATCATGTTTCACATAAAAATTAAGTCGCCCAAAACTGGAAAGGCTGCTCACTGCAGAGCCAATGGGCAGAGCTGACGTCCAGCTCCCCCTCACTGGATGTAACGGGTAGAGCTAGACACCCCGACCACACCATAACCCTAACCTGTGGAGCTGGACTAGGTCAAACTCCACCCACTGCATCCATAGAGGGGGAGTTGGATGTCATTTGGCTCTGAAGTGAGCACTACTTGCAACATTGCCCCTTTAGAGCGCAAATTAGATGTCATTTATTTAAATAATCGTTTCAAATCAAGTCAAAATTTAGAGAATACAAAGACAATTACAAAGACAAAATAACAATTATCCATTTATTTGGTTTTATTAATATTATTTTATTTTATTATTATTTATTTATTTATTTATTTGCATATGGTCTGAAAAACCTAAAGTGTCATCCAATTATTTTGTCACTTACAGGCAAGATGAGACCATTTTCTAAGAATACAGTTTCCGTCTCACTCTGGATTACAATTGCATTCTGTTTTGGTTCTTTCTGTGATGGTGGCAAAATCTTGGTGGTGCCTTTGGAGGGAAGTCACTGGGTGAACATGGAAGTCCTCATCAAGGCTTTACATGGTCAAGGGCATAGCGTTGATGTAATACGCACCTACAACAGCTGGTTTGTAAAGGAGAACTCAACTTATTACAACTCTATAACCATACCTAACACCAAAGGAATAGATGAAGAATTTATAGATGACATGCTCAACAAACTAATCGACTATGAAAAAGGAAAGAGCCACTGGTTGAGTATAGTGTGGCTGCAATTGGATTTAATTCGTGCCATTTATAAAACCCAAGAAATGATTTGTCAGCTTATAACAAACATATTTGAAAGTGAGGAAATTCTGAAGACGCTGAAAGAAAAGCAGTACGATCTGGTGCTCACCGATCCGGTATGGGGTGCAGGCATTATCCTGGCTCATAAACTCAAGTTACCCATGGTTTATAATGTGAGATGGAGTGCTACTGGAGAGGGACACTTTGACATCGCTCCCTCACCAATGTCCTACATCCCTGTCACAGGATCTAGAAACACAGACAAAATGAATTTTTTTCAAAGAGTAAAAAATATTTATTCCTATTTTCTAATGAACATTCTGTATTCCCACTTTAATATGCAACAGTACCAAGTACTTTGTGACAAATATTTTGATCCACCTGTACGCTTTCAGGAACTTCTCCAGGGGGCTGATATATGGCTTATGAGGGTTGATTTTGTTTTTGAATTTCCACGTCCAACAATGCCAAATATCATCTACATTGGCGGCTTTCAGTGCAAACCAGCGAACGCCCTTCCGCATGACCTAGAAAACTTCATGCAAAGTTCTGGAGAGCACGGAGTCATAATCATGTCTTTAGGGTCATTTATCAGTGTCCTACCAGATGAGTTAACAGCAGAAATAGCCACTGCTTTTGCTCGTCTCCCTCAAAAGGTGATTTGGAGATACACTGGAAAAAGACCATCTACTTTGGGCAACAACACATTACTGGTTGACTGGATGCCACAGAACGATCTTCTAGGGCATCCAAAGACCAAACTTTTTATTGCACATGGTGGAACCAACGGGGTTCAAGAGGCTTTGTATCATGGTGTTCCAGTAGTTGGAATCCCATTCTTTTTTGACCAGTATGACAATCTTCTTCGTTTACAAGAAAGGGGAGGAGCCAAGATAGTTACCATCGGAACTTTAGATAAAAACACATTGTACGCAGCTATTCAGGAAGTAATCAGTGATCCATCCTACAGGCTGAGCATGCAGAGACTCTCTCATCTACACAGAGACACACCAGTTAAACCTTTGGACAGTGCCCTCTTCTGGATTGAGTTTGTAATGAGACACAAAGGTGCTGCTCACCTTCGTTCAGAATCCTACAAACTGCCATGGTACTCCTATTACTCAGCAGATGTTGCAGTTACATTGTTCGCAGTTGTTCTAATATTTACTCTCTCCATATTTTTCACAGTTAGATATCTGTGTGTTAAGTGCTGCAGCAGAAAAAAGAAAACTGACTGACATATTTGCATAAGAAGTAGATCACTTATATTGATTCTGTTTAATGTCTTTTGATTCTGTTTAATGTGTGATGAAAAGGAAACATGAAAAAAAAAATTTGAAACTGCATCCAAATTGTGTGTTGGCATTCATCAGGTACATTCACTTGAATAAATACTGAATTCTTCCTCTGTCTGTGCATGTGTGTGTTTTTTTAAGCTCTATACAATTCATAGGAAAATAATTTTAATCTGTTTTCTATTTAGCTTCATTTTTCACAACATCCCCCATCCCACTACCTTGAGGCACAGTTTGGTCTTTGTGACACATCAAGTCAAATCAAAATCAAAAAGTATCTCAAAATCAAAAGTATCTTACATTTCAGTGAATTGATCTTTGGACAGGTTTTTGCCTGCATTAGTCTAAAATTTCATAAAAACATTTTTGGGGGTGTAAATGACAAGCATTGCAAGTGAAGAAAACCAAGCAATTCATTCAATAACAGAAACCATGTTCTTTTGTTATTTTGTTTGCTATGTTATATTTTATCAGTAATTCTGATAATATCCATTGTTGTTTCAGGAGCAATAAACACAAGACCAGAATAGCCCCGACAACATTTATTTCCTTGTGACGCACCTTTGCAGCAACATCCTGCCTGTAGATGTTGGGGCCTCTAGAAGTGAAAAGGTAATCATGAATTAACCCAAAGACATTGCAGGGTCATTGGGTTCCCTTTCAAAGGAATTTGCAATGTGTCCTAGCGGTCACTACGGGGAACGGCTTGACCGGTGTTTGAAGCACGTCTAAATAACATTGGCCAGCCACAGCCTATGACTTATACTACCAGTGTGACCATAGTATAAAAGGATGCCAGAGGAGCATGTCATCCTCTTCATACGAGACCATTTGTTTATGGGAACACCCGGACACACTCAGAACATTTGTACCTCCATGTCAGGGGTTTTGCCTTGATACTCAAGGATTTGCATGACTCTTTGGTATGTGTGGGTAAAGTGAGATAAAGCTTTAACTTTCACTCAAGATTGTAGACCGCGTGTGCATGAGCACATTAGCCTCTCAACGGGAAGGCTGGGAAATGTCTTGTATGCTTGATTCTCTGAGGGATAAGAATTTAGCGCCTACAACCGGGTCTCGCGGCTGCCGAGACAGCTAGGAACTGTGATCTGTAGGCGGGACATGGAAGAAATCTGACGGGAAGTGTTTTCTCTTTCAGAAAGTCCTTGTTGTTTCTGTTTCTTTATATAGAATAAGAAACTGTGTAATGTAAGATATTTATTATGAGTTGTTGGGGCTTTTATAATTCATAATATAGTATCTGGTAAAATGGTGAAACCTAGATGCCTGGCTATATTCCCTTAAAGGAATCAAATCTTGTATATTGACCATGTGTAGTCTTAGTTTTGTAGTTTAGTGCTCGCCTCTTAGAATATGGCATGCGCCCCCCTCAGCATGGCAGAGTGGCTATTTTGTTCCCCATAGCAACTGCTAGGACAAAATCACAGTGCCTTGAAAGGGAACATCTCAGGTTACGCATATAAACATGATTCCCTGAGACACACTGTGTCCCCTTGGCATGGATTGGAGATGTGCTTCATCTTCTTCAGATGATGAAGTGGGTGACATGTTTCTCCGGCATCCTTTTACACTATGGTCGTACAGGTAGTAATGTCATAGGCTGTTGCCGGCCAATGTTATTTTGTGTTTAGATGTGTGCTTCACATTGCTAGGATGCAATGTCTCGTTCCCTTTCAGGGAACCATGGATATATGCGTAACCTGAGACATTTTCTTTATCGTATTTGATAGATCTATAGATAATGTAGATACAATTATGCAAGTACTTAGTTCATAAAATACATTCACTGAACATTTTAAATGTCACAACCATTGCACAATCTTGTCTGTCTTTAATAATGTGGAAAAAAGCAATAGGCTGGTGTAGAAAGCAAAGTTGTGTGTGATCTAATCATACCTACTGATTACTGAGATATTTGCCTTTGTATGCAGCATGTTCACAAAACTCAACAGACTGTATTCATTTTGAATTTATGCATTGCACCATGTGATCTTATACCCTCAGTGCTCTTTCACCCACAGTCACAGTCACAGTTCATAGTCCAGATACTGATAACATACAGTTAAATGGGCACTGAGCAAAATTATTCTTTAATCAGTATTTGTGTTGTTTTGTAATAAACAAGTGTGCAAAGGTATACTCATAGTGTTGGAGCAGTAGAAATTATTCTATGTAGAATAATTATCACTAGCAAATTTGCAGATGAGTAAAAGTGTGCACTTTATATATGTTCTGCTATAAAGCTCATGATACTAATTAACTATGCACTTTTAACTTTATTGCTGTGGGCTGCTCACCGCATTGTAAAAGATAACTTCCCATATATTATGCTAAAGGAGTAATCTACTCATATTCAAAAAAGAGTAGCACTGAACAGCACTGAACAAACCAGAAGCAGTCAATATAACTGTAAGTAATCCACAATTTATGGATAAATGCAACATTTATATATACTTTTTATATATATTAATTTATTTGCACATTAATTTTCACTATTATTAATGTGGTCAATTTAACTCATTAATATAATATGATTATTATTACAAAAAATGAATAAATAAATAATTAAACAACACAATAATAATAATAATAATAATAATAATAATAATAATAATCCATAAACCTCACACACTAAAAAAAAGTGTGTAAAAATAATGCCCCTTTATCTTGTTTTATTATGAATGAATACAGTATTGAGTTTTCAGAGGTGTTTTACCCATAATACATTAGTTTTCACATTAAAATACTTTTTAAAAATATGGATTTGCATTTCTCCATTTTAATAGAAGACAACAAAACAATAGACACCAGGTTACATCTTTATTTTTGTTATTAGTGTACCATAGTTTAAAATTAGGAAAAACCTGTGGTCCGAGATGCTAGGATGCTAGATGTAAGTGATATGGAGAATGAATGGACTGATGGATTACACTAACAAAGATGCAAGATTCATTTTTGAATGGCCAAAATAAAGATACAGTGCCAGTTTAATAAACCTTTGTAAACCCTGTGAACCTATATACGATGAAGGCATCCAAACTTTAATGTTTTTTTTAAGCATATGTGTAACTATGGTAAAGATTCCAAATATAATTTGCACACTAAAAGAAGCAGAAACTCTAAACAGCAGATTTTTTTTTCTTGACATTCTAAGGTGTTTTCAACACTTTGTAAGATCCTCTGTCAATCCCACAATCCACCGTATGAGGGTGATGCTATGCTCCCATATGAATGAGCAGAAAAACGCAATAGTTTGTGTACATGAAAATGGACTTGAGATAGCGACAATATAAAAGAACTGAATGCAGTACTTGCGCTTTTTTCTTGCCTCCCCCATATAGCAGAATATATGTACAAAGGTCAAATGCACTTGTATGTGTGAAGGGTAATGCAGTGTGGTAGAGAGGTAAAGGTATTTACAGGTAGAATGAATTAACAGAATTTGTACTTCATAGTGGATACTAAGAGCTGGAGGCATAAGGAAATCAGGATGTTTAATGTGCAGGGCCACTGCTCCTCCAACTAAAATGTCAAGTAAAATGTTAGAATGTTGTGCATTGCCTTATGTTCAGAAGATCGTCCCTGGCAAATCTGTTCAGGAAAAAGTGACTCTAAAGACTGGACAAACAAACAATGATTCCAGAAGCACTGAAGAGCAGCTATGTGCGGCACCATCTAGAAGATAATTATTAAGGACTTTAAAATCAGAAAAAATATAAAATCTACAAATGACAAATGACTGTTTCAGAGCAGTCTAGGTTCAGTAACTCATGAAAACAAGACAAGACGTGAATTATTTTTCTTGATTGATTACCAGGGATTCAGATAACTGGGTGACACGAATACTAGGCTATTAGTCTATATCTATTAATTTCTTTATTTAAAGGTGCAATAGGAGATCTTGGAAAATGCTAACTTTAGCCTGATAGCCCTGAAAGCGTTTTCCCCCCGAGTTTAATAAAACGCCTCACGTGTCATCACATTCGTCCACATACATGGGGATCGAGCGAGGAAAAATGTGCACAAGCATGCATCCAACTCAGGTCATAACCAGAAAGGAAATACATAAAATAAAGAGAGACAGATGTCGGTAGAGCGAGTCATCTCTTCACCTTTCCAGAATGTACAGACACACGTTATGCACATACGCAGTTGTCAGTCTGCCTCAAAACTGCCGTAAATGCTCTAGCAGAGATCATGTCATTAACCGTGAGAACACTTTATAGTACTGTTAGTTAAATTATTACAATACCAGGACGGAAGATCAGGTTGTTGATGTTTGGCTTCTATTCTCACACAGCGTATGTGAACGCGCTGATGACGTATCCTGTCTGTGCGAACAGGGTGCGCAGAGGTATGCAAATACATACCATTCTCGTGACCTCGTTGTGCGGGGGGGTTCTGTGAAAGAGGGGCAGTGTTTGGAAAGGAAGAGGCACACTTAGCGTGCGATTAAGGGATGGGGAGATGCTGATAAGTAGGGGGAGGCAGCCGACTCGTCACAAAACATAGAAATACAAGTAGACCACTTAATGTAATGATTGCTATCAGGATCTGAAGAGACTTTTAACCAGCATAACAAAAAATGTTTCTAAAGATAATCACCTATTGCACTTTTAACTGACTATACCAGGGGTGGCGAACTCCGGTCCTGGAGAGCCACTGCCCTGCAGAGTTCAGCTCCAACCCTAATTAAAACTCACCTGCCTGTAGCTTTCTAGTAACCCTTCAGACCTTGATTAGCTTGTTCAGGTGCATTTGATTAGGGTTGAAGCAAAACTATGCAGGGCTGCGGCTCTCCAGGACCGATGTTCGCCACCCCTGGACTATACAGTACTGTACAACATATAATATTATCCAATGTAATCCAGTTATTTTATAATTTTCAGAAAGATGACACCATTTTCTAAGAACATGGTTTCTGTCTCACTCTGGACAACAATCGTAATCATATTTGGTTCTCTTTGTGATGGTGGCAAAATCTTGGTGGTGCCTCTGGAGGGAAGTCACTGGGTGAACATGGACATCATCCTCAAGGCTTTACATGGTCGAGGACACAATGTCGATGTAATGCGCACATATAACAGCTGGTTCGTCAAGGAGAACTCAACGTACTACAACTCTATAAATGTACCTAACACCAAAGGTATCAATGAAGAATTTGTAAAGGACGTACTCAACAACATGATTGACTATGAACGAGGAAAGAGTTCCTGGCTAGGCGGAGTATGGCTGTTTTGGGATATGGTTAGAGCCATTTATGAATCCCATGAAATGGTATGTCAGTTTATAACTAACATATTGGAAAGTGAGGAAATTCTGAAAACACTGATGGAAAAGCAGTACGATCTGGTGCTCACTGATCCGGGGTGGGGTGCAGGCATTATCCTGGCTCATAAACTCAAGGTACCCATGGTTTATAATGTGAGATGGACCTCTAATGGAGAGGGACACTTTGAAATCGCTCCCTCACCAATGTCTTACATCCCTATCACAGGATCTAAAAACACAGACAAAATGAATTTCTTCCAACGAGTTGAAAATATTTTCTTCTATTTGCTAATGGACATTCAGTGTAGCCGTTTTAATCTGGCCCAGTACCAAGCAGTTTGTGACAAATATTTCGATCCACCTGTACGCTTTCAGGAACTTCTCCAGGGGGCTGATATATGGCTTATGAGGGTTGATTTTGTTTTTGAATTTCCACGTCCAACAATGCCAAATATCATCTACATTGGCGGCTTCCAGTGCAAACCAGCGAGCGCCCTTCCACATGACCTGGAAAACTTCATGCAAAGTTCTGGAGAGCACGGAGTCGTTATCATGTCTTTAGGGTCATTTATCAGTGTCCTACCAGATGAGTTAACAGAAGAAATAGCCTCTGCCTTTGCTCGTCTCCCTCAAAAGGTGATTTGGAGATACACTGGAAAAAGACCATCTACTTTGGGCAACAACACATTACTGATTGACTGGATGCCACAGAACGATCTTCTAGGGCATCCAAAGACCAAACTTTTTATTGCTCATGGTGGAACCAACGGGGTTCAAGAAGCTTTGTATCATGGTGTTCCAGTGGTTGGAATCCCACTTTTTTTTGACCAGTACGACAATCTTGTTAGATTACAAAGTAGGGGAGGAGCCAAGATAGTTACCATTGCAACTTTAGATAAAAACACATTGCACGCGACTATTCAGGAAGTAATCAGTGATCCATCCTACAGGCTGAGCATGCAAAGACTTTCTCATCTGCACAGAGACACACCAGTTAAACCTTTGGACAGTGCCCTCTTCTGGATTGAGTTTGTAATAAGACACAAAGGTGCTGCTCACCTTCGTTCAGAATCCTACAAACTGCCATGGTACTCCTATTACTCAGCAGATGTTGCAGTTACATTGTTCACAGTTGTTCTGATATTCAGTCTCTCCATATTTTTCACAGTTAGATATCTGTGTGTTAAGTGCTGCAGCAGAAAAAAGAAAACTGACTAACACATTTGCATATGAAGTAGATCATTTACAACAAATATAATAATGTTTTGACTGTCTAATGTGTGAAAATAAATAAATGCATACATATGGATAAATTTAAATTGCATATTCCCATTCATCACATTTAATGGAATAATTAATAATACAATTTTTATGCTGTTTATGCATTTTTTTAAATGTTTGAAAAAAAAAGTCTAATTTTGACTAAAAATTGTCTCCCACTGCCTTGAATAATGATTTGATCTTTCTGAGTTTACGTGAAGTGATCTTTTTGACCACATAAATGGTAAGTGACATATTGGTGGTGTGGTTGTACGAAGGCCCGAACATGATACACGGGAAGAAAAATTGAGCATGTGTAGTACAAATATCATCACTGAAGCTTTTGTTCATTACTTATTGAACCAATAAACCATGTTGCAACTGCCCCATTTTTGCAACCATTCCCACTCTCCTCTATGACATGACTGTAATGTGGATGTAGCCTGCAGAGGGTGCAATAAGCAAATATTCTATGAACAGAACGAATTTGCAAAAAATGAGGTAACAAATTAGGTCTAAATGGTGCTCATGATTTACTTAAAATGAATGAATGAATTTGTAAATTGTGCTCATGATGTGCTTAACACAAAGCAGTGAGTTATTAAACTGTGCTCACGATTTAACAAACACATTGTTAATTTGTGGTCATGAGATAACTAATTATTGTTGGGGTTTTTTTAAACAAATATGTCATGTCTGGGGCTCTGTACGGTAGCCAAAACATGCACGACAGAAGCTTACTATATAAACAGTGTTTAATGGCTAAACCAAAATACGCAGGAGAAATTAAATTGACACTGAGTCAAATTACTCTCAAATTACTCTCTAACAATTATTAATAGCAAGTGTGCAAAAATGTATCATAGTGTTGAAAAGTAGTAGAAATTCCTGTCTATCAAACTTATATTACTAGCAAATGTACATTTGAGTTAAAGTGTGCACTGTAAAGACATATATGTGCCATACAGTTCATGTTACTAATAAACTTGGCACTTTGGACTTGCTGCTAATGCTAAGCTCAGTCAGTTTCAGAGATGGAGTAACATGCAAAGATAAAGATATCGGCGCTGAACTAAGAAGCGTATGCCAGTCAATATAAGTAATTTAAGGTTCATCGCTTAAAACAACAGTTTTTTTTTTCTTTTTAACAAAAGGGTGTTTATTTAAAATATATGTGGAATTTCTATTATTTCAGATATCATGTGTAGTTTTCTACTTTTTTAAAAAATGAATTTGAATGAATTTGATGAAGATAATTTTTCTTGCTTTGACAAGTAATTATTTTATCATTTACAGGCAAGATGACACCGTTTTCTAAGAACATGTTTTCTGTCCCGCTCTGGATACCAATCACAATACTTTTTGGTTCTTTTTGTGATGGTGGCAAAATCTTGGTGGTGCCTTTGGAGGGAAGTCACTGGTTGAACATGGACATCATCATCAAGGCTTTACATGATCAAGGACACAGCGTTGATGTTTTACGCACCTCCAATAGCTGGTTCATCAAGGAGAATTCAACTTATTACAGCTCTATAACCATACCTAACACCAAAGGAATGGATGAAGAATTTGTAGATGACATGCTTTCCAAAGCAATCGACTATGAAAAAGGAAAAATCAACTGGCTGGACCACGTTTGGATGTATCTGGATACGCTTAATCACATTTATAAAATTAATGAAATGGTATGTCAGCTTATAACAAACATGTTTGAAAGTGTGGAAATTATGAAGATGTTTAAAGAAAAGCAGTATGATCTGGTACTCACTGATCCAGTATGGGGTGCAGGCATTCTCCTGGCTCATAAATTGAAGTTACCCACGGTATATAATGTGAGATGGATCATTACTGTAGAGGGACATTTTGAGGTCGCACCTTCACCACTGTCCTACATCCCTATCACAAGTTCTAGAAACACAGACAAAATGAACTTCTTTCAACGAGTACAAAATGTTTTCTATTATTGGCTAATGTACTTTCAATATGGCTATTTTAATTTGGCACAGTACCAAGCACTTTGTGACAAATATTTCGATCCACCTGTACGTTTTCATGAACTTCTCCAGGGGGCTGATATATGGCTTATGAGGGTTGATTTTGTTTTTGAATTTCCACGTCCAACAATGCCAAATATCATCTACGTTGGCGGCTTCCAGTGCAAACCAGCAAATGCCCTTCCACATGACCTGGAAAACTTCATGCAAAGTTCTGGAGAGCACGGAGTTGTTATCATGTCTTTAGGGTCATTTATCAGTGTCCTACCAGATGAGTTAACAGAAGAAATAGCCGCTGCTCTTGCTCATCTCCCTCAAAAGGTGATTTGGAGATACACTGGAAAAAGACCATCTACTTTGGGCAACAACACATTACTGGTTGACTGGATGCCACAGAACGATCTTCTAGGGCATCCAAAGACCAAACTTTTTATTGCTCATGGTGGAACCAACGGGGTTCAAGAAGCCTTGTATCATGGTGTTCCAGTGGTTGGAATCCCACTTTTTTTTGACCAGTATGACAATCTTCTTCGTTTACAAGAGAGGGGAGGAGCCAAGATAGTTACCATCGCAACTTTAGATAAAAACACATTGCACGCGGCTATTCAGGAAGTAATCAGTGATCCATCCTACAGGCTGAGCATGCAGAGACTCTCTCATCTGCACAGAGACACACCAGTTAAACCTTTGGACAGTGCCCTCTTCTGGATTGAGTTTGTAATGAGACACAAAGGTGCTGCTCACCTTCGTTCAGATTCCTACAAACTGCCATGGTACTCCTATTACTCAGTAGATGTTGCAGTTACATTGTTCACAGTTCTTCTAATATTTACTCTCTCCATATTTTTTACAATTAGATATCTGTGTGTTAAGTGCTGCAGCAGAAAAAAGAAAACTGACTGACACATTTGCATATGAAGTAGATAATTTACAACAAATATAATTAAGTTTGACTGTCTAATGTGTAATAAATAAATAAATATGTACTAATTCAAATTGCGTGTTCCCATTTATCACATTTGATAGAATAATTAATATTGAATCCTTATGCTATGCTTTTTTTTTAATGTTTGAAATAAAAACTTTCGACCATTCTGTTGTGTCTCCCCCTGTCCCACTGCCTTGAAGTAGATTATTTGTACATATAATCTTGTACATAATTTGTACATAATATAAGTCTCATTCTTTACTATTTATGTAATGAGCAGTACACTGAACTTGGAACAACAATTAATAACGACAAGTAGCATCTGGCCTGAAAACTAAACATCCTCACCTTTTTGAGCCAGACTCTACATAATGTCATTGTTAGTTTTAAATGTTTTATTTAACAAAGTTCAGTGTACTGTTCATCACATAAGTAGTAAAGAACTGGACATGAACACACTTACCAACACACTGCATCTTAGCAAAGAAAAGAAAATCTTGTTCCTCTATGCTTTCACTATTCTTTAATCACTCCCTGTTCTAGCTTTACAATTATAAAGACTGTCTGAATCTTTGTATTACTTGTATTCTTCTGTTGATTTTCTCTTTATGATGAATTACTTGTTAATGTAAATAAATAATAAATACAATGTTTTATGTATCTGAATTTGTCTTAATAGTGATCCATTTTTTTACAGAAAAAAAACTTGAATAATCCTAAATATTCACATTACTAGTTAAAATTAGCCATAATAATAGCCTATTTACTCTGATATTTGACCCTGTAAAATTCAACCTCAACCTCAAACATTTGGAATGTTAAAAAAGAGACATGATAAAAGAGACATGACATGAAAATAAATGTAATTTCGTATCAGTTCAAATATATTCTGTGCAGTGGCTCAACCTTTGTAATCAACATCTGTACAAGTATTATACTGTACATCCACGTTCCTTCTGTTAATAATGAGAGAGAGACTATTTAAAAATCTTTTGCATGTATAATTTATTTACTTAATGCATTGTAATTGGTCACTTTTTAATCAAAGATGGTGATATTTAGAGAAAAGTTCACATTTTCTGTAAACTACTTAACTGCGGCAAACTCAAATCTGCTTAATTTAAATATTACCCTGACCTGTTTATTAGTAACAAGTTGTAACTCACAATGTTATCTGCATGCTATTTCATCAGCAGGCTGGGCAAACATTTACAGACTTAATTAGTAAGCGATAAACATTTTATTAGATTGTAGTTTAAAGAAGTGTTAAATGCAGCGTTTTAGAGCATACATGTTTCTAACAATCACTGAGACAAACATAAATCATGAGTACATATACATATTTTATATATATATATATATATATATATATATATATATATATATATATATATATATACATATATATATAAAGCAATTTTGAATTGAATTGAATTGTGAAATCATAAGAAAAGCTGAAACACACAGAAACACTGCTGCATTCAGGGCACAACAGGCTTTCACAGAAACCCTTCTTGTTGGTTACTGTTGTGTGATATCCTAAAAAAGCTTTTCAGAGAAGCACAAGAAAGCATGTGTGATCAAGGTTTAATGCCCCTGTCAACCCCTGCTGGTACACAAGCATCTTTCTCCTTTGAAAGCTGTTTTTTTTTTTTTTTTTGAGGGCATTACAGTGTATTTATATTTAAATTTATTTTATATTTATTTATTTATTTTGAGAGTTTTTACATTTATTTTTTCCCTCTCTGGTGACAAGCATTGTCCATTAAGATGCTTGACAATACTTAAGATGCAAGATGCATACTTATGCATAACTTATAGGCCATAGTACAGCACTTCTAAGTATTACATGCAATAATTAGCTTTGTTGTTTTTAGGTGTGAACTTATTAACTAACACCACATTAAACTTTTCCTGAAGCACAGCCTCTATTTCACAGTCAGGGATTTCCTTCATGACCACCAAGTCAGAGTCCTCTTCTGGGTTGTATATGATCTCGCTGTAAGTCCAGCCAATCAGAGCTCTGAAGCCATTGGGTGTCTGAAGGGAGCAAATGGACTTTAGCACAAACCGAGAATCTGGGCTGGTCTGCAAGCAATCCAGGGTTTCTACAAAATGTTCTTTGTCACGGGGTGTTAATGGGAAGCAATACATTATCTTTGTCAGGCGCTTGTCAATAAGGCTAGAATTAGCATAGACCTTATCTTTGACCACTTGCTTTCTTGAGGTCTTCTCCAGAACCCATGTCTCCCCATTGTTAAGTAGGCGGAAAACACCTGGTGGCTGCGGCTGATCTTTACCCGAGATCATCTCTAAGGGATACCACAGTTGGCACGACACTCCATAGCTCACATCAGTAATGTAATGCTTCCCATCAATCTCCACCATATTGATGAGATGGGAGTCCACGTGGTAGAAATCATTTTGGAACTTGTTAAACACCTTGGAGCCTAGTGTGGTGTATTTGTAACCCATCTCCTTTAGGACCCATGAGAACAAGAGGTTGTTTTCACAACACCAGCCACCCCGATTGCTCTTGACTAATTTATCATAGATGATGTGCAGGTCCGTCGTGTTCTTCTCCCCACAATGGATGCTGAGGTTCTCAAAGGGAATAGTCATAACATGAAGCTTATGGATGGTGCGTAAAGTGTCCAGATCAGGTTTGTCGTATGGGCCAGTAAACCCAATCCTGTTGAAATACCCTTGTAGATCCATTAGATTCCTTCAAGAAACAATGCAAAAACAGTTTTTAAGCTAAAATATGAATTTCCCCTTT
The DNA here is from genome assembly GCF_022985175.1 of Labeo rohita. Taxonomy (NCBI): domain Eukaryota; kingdom Metazoa; phylum Chordata; class Actinopteri; order Cypriniformes; family Cyprinidae; genus Labeo; species Labeo rohita. Next base: position 32,531,242 of record NC_066886.1, on the reverse strand, counting down.
CGTCTTATAATATACAATTTGTTGTGCAGTGACAACTATATGTACACCATTTTTAGGTTCATTTTCCTGAAAAGTATTAATACTGTGTCTCTGTGCTGCTACCAAATCATTGCTGCGTTTGATCATCCTAAACCAGGCTTGTTTTTTAGTTTTTAGTCTACCAACTGTGAGTCATTTGTGTACCCTGTCCTTTGTATCTTTGGGAATGGGCCTGTCCCAATGCCCACACTTACGCTCTTTACACTTGATCACTTGCAGTGTTGGGAAGGTTACTTTGGAAATGTATTAGGTTACAGATTACAAGTTACCCTATTTAAAATGTAACAAGTAGTGTAAATTTTGAATTACTTTTTTGAAGTAATGTAACATTACATTTAATTACTTTTCTACATTTCTAATATGTTCAAATGTTAATCATTTGAAACATTTAAATCAGGCAGAGTTAACCTTACAGTAGCACTCTGTAACAAACTGATTACTGTCAGACTTTCAAAATCCTTCATCATTTGAATTAAGATCATAAGTAAGAAAGATGTAATATACATCTTTATTTTGTGATAACAACTGGCTGGACGTACATTTATCCCACTTATTACACAGCTGCTTGCCACGAAAGTGAACAATTAAATATGAAACACTGATCTGAGTTGAAATAATAAAACACAAAGCTTCCATGAAGAAATCAGTTGCTAGCAGGTGGCAAGTTTAAGACGGACTAGACGGACATTTAAGGGATACAGTGCAGTCATACAACTTTTGTTACACAACATTTCATCACATAAATAAGTACTAGTATTTACAGTACTAGTTTGTTAGTTATCTTATAATTCATTACGGTGTACAAAACAAAATGGAAGCAGTTGCGTTCATATTAAACAAGAGAGCAAGTCCACAACACCAGGATGACAGAATTAAAAAATTGTACACATAGTATTGAATTGAGATTTAATATTTAATTAGTTAATCAAATGAAAAGCTTTCACCAAGAAAAAGTAGCAAGCGTATAGTGCCGACTTAAGCTACCCAGGTGAGTCTGTGTTATTAGCTTTTACCAGTTGTTATCGGGGAATAACACAATTGCCCTCCAAAAGTTTGGAAACGCCCTAGAAAAGTGGGGTTTTGGGCAATATTGGCATGAATCCTTTTTAATTTGTGATAATTTTGCACTAATAAGGGACAACACAAACTACGAAAACATATTTTATTACATAAACAGTTTATACATAGAAAAAACGTAAATTTTTGATTCATCAAAATACACCGTCACAGCTGGCAAAGGGGCATGTCTGACTTTGACATGTATATATTGCCATTATTATATAATCAAAATGAAAATTATTATTGCTGGTCTTCAATGATAATGTCAAGTTACTTTAATTTATTTGCACCACAAAATGATCAGGATTTATGCTGATATCATCCAAAACCACACTTTGCCAGGGGTGTTTCCAAAGCTGTGTAATAATTTAATTTAAAGCACAAATTCAGACTTAACAGCTCTTATTTACTTTGAGATCATTCTGAGATTAAATACAGATTTAAAATCATAACAAGAAATAGTTTAATAGCTATGATACTGGTTTTGAAATAGGTTTGTATAGTTATGACAGGAAACACTGGCATTTAACAATGCCTTGGAAAAAAACAATTAATCTTAAACATATATCTTAAAGCATATGCATAAACCCAAATAAAAAAAATATGTAAAAAAACAGTTATCAAATAAATGTGTCCTATTCTGTGTCCTAAACTCCTGAAACATTGATGTCTCATTTTAGAGCAGTCAATACAATTTATGAAAGAAGTCAGTTACATCTGTATGTGGGTGTGTGTGTGAAAAAATTCAGATGTTACCCTCTTTAACATTTTCAAAAGTAACTGGAATTTGATTGTACATTTTTTCTCAATAACTATAACTAATTTTGTAATTAAATTACGTAATTCTGTTACATGTAACTAGATACTCCCCAACACCACTTGTCTACATATACGTATCTCCTGTCTTTGGCGTAAGTGAGTTTTAAGAACACAAGTGTGTGGAACTTTTTATTATATGATGGGACACACAACATGCAAGCATTGTTTTAACAGACCTTTTTGGTTTTCAATACTTTGCACTCTTAGAAGAATTAGAATAGAATAATTAAATAACTACAGAATAAGATAAGCATTACTTGTCGACTTGCAAAAATTATATAGGCCCACCCCTAAATCTAGACCTAAATCGGTTAAAGCAAATTGGCAAAAAATCACATCATAATTTGGAAATGTGTACTATTATACCTCAGACCCAGTCAACAGCAGACCTGATTATTCGCCACACCGGTTAAAATGCCATCAGTGACAGGCTGAGGCTCACAACTCTTGTCTTGTTCTTGTCTAATGTTATTCTGTTAATAATATCAGCTCTAATACATTTTCAATGCATCCACTTAATTAGCAACAAAAGATGTGAATGTGATATTTAAAAAAAAGTTCTTTGCATTTGTTCAAGTAAATTGTCTGTGCGCTATGAGAAGTGAGAATTGACAGCTCTTATTGGGTTCCTTCTCTGACTGCAGCCATCTGCTCTCATCTACATTCAAGGCGAGGTGTTTGTCATCTCAAACAAGCTTATTGTGTTTGCAGTTCAGTCTGGTGAAGCTGGTTGCTTGGCTTCAGGAGAATTTAGGGAAAATGTTGGGACTTGAAATTTAAAATTTTCTGCACACAGCATAAAACAAAAGTCTTTTTCTTTTAAAATTTTACTTCTACAGTATTTTTTTTCTTTTGTTCATTCTTTCTTATTCGGAAAAACAATACAAAAATCCTGATGAAATTTTCCTATATACCGTGGTCACTAAAATGACATAAAATGTTTCAGTATTTAAATTGCATGTATGTATGTATGTGTAATAATCAGTTATTTAAAAAAAAAAAAAAAAAATTATAAAAAAACATTATAAATTGGTGATAATTAGAAACCTACAAAAAGAATATACAATGATAAGATGATAAGAAAAAAAAATAGCACCTATTTAAAGAGTGGTAACACATCAACAGATATATGAGCAAAATAAATAAATAAATAAGTGATTTAATTAATACATAAAGAACTATCTAAAGATTAATTTGTGTAACTAAAAATGTTCTTACCCTTAGATGAAGCCAGTGAGTTGTCAAGTGAATTTGCTAGTGAGAAGAAAGTGTCTCCAAGAGTGAATGTCTTCAGAATGAGGGACTGGATGCTGGATAACTGAGAGTTAACCCTTAAACCACAGTGCAGTGTCACAGGTTTAAATAAATTAATTATTAAAGAAAAGAAAATCATCTACATATGTTGAGTCAGCATATTTTCCAACGTGTTTCAAATTAGAGAATTATGTCATTATGTGTTAATAAAATAAAATAAAATAATTTTTACTTTTCGAGGAATGGACTCAGTATGGAGCACCAAGGGAGCAAAGACTTTTCCAAGTAAGCCTTTTTTTTTTTTTTGTTTTTTTTTTTTTTTTTTTTTGTTACATACAGGAGAACAAGTAGGTTTAAGAATGTTTGTACAGTGGTATACCAGTGGACATGTATGGTAAATATGTACTGGTGTACTGCTATTACTTAGTAGAAGATGTAGTTACATTGAAATACACTGAGTAGCTTACAGTATATTGATATTTTTATAAATGGCATATAGTAATTTGATTGATCAAACTGTGTACAAAACTCACAATTACTGTTGTTTACATTAAAAGAATAGTTCACCCAAAACAGTTTTGCTGAAAATGTTACCCACCCAAGATGTAGATAAGTTTGTTTCTTCATCAGATTTGGAGAAATGTAGCATTCCACCGCTTGCTCACCAATGGATCCTCTGCAGTGAATGGGTGCCGTCAGAATGAGAGTCCAAACAGCTGATAAAAACATTACAATAATCCACAAGTAATTCATGCAACTACAGTCTATAAATGAATCTCTTGTGTCTGTAAGAAACAAATCCATCAAGGCATTTTTTTTCTTTAAACCGTCGCTTCTGGTCCAATCCATAGTAACACTTCCTCCAGTGAAAAAAGTCTATCCCCTGCTGTCCTCTCACATCAAAATCCATATTTGCACAGAAATGTTGCGCATTTTGAACTATTCCTTTAGAGCTCCTCTATTGACCCCATGAAACGTAAGGCCTGTGCTGATGTATGTTCTATTGAACAGGAATTTGGAGTGGGACATATTATGTATTATGACATATTATGAATAATGCCTTGCATATAGGCAGTTGTAAATAGCCACAAGCTAAAGTTAACATCACAGCCTAGCAAAACCATGATTAGCTGCTTGTTAGTGCTAGTGGGTTGCAGGTGGTATTAGGAAGAGTGGCATTCTCATTTCAGAGAGCATCTCACTGGATTAAAAAAATATATATATACACCCTTGAGTGCCAGATGAGTAATCTATATTCTTAAGGATATGTATATTCTTTAGGAGTACACACACTGCAAAAAATGCTTTTCTTACTTAGGTTTTTGTCTTGTTTCCAGTCCAAATATCTAAAAATTCTAAAATCAAGAAGGATTTTCTAGACAAGCTAAAATTATTGTCTTGTTTTCAGAAGAAAAACAAGTAAAAATTGAGTTTTTGCTTGAAACAAGCAAAATAAACTGCCAATTGGGTACTTTGTTTTAAGTCTTGTTCTAAGCCAAAAACTCACTTAAATTTGATGTCTTTTTTCTGAAAACAAGAATAATTTTTGCTTGTCTAGAAAATACTTCTTGATTTAAGAATGTTTAGATATTTTGGCTGGAAACAAGTAAAAAAAAGCATTTTTTGCAGTGCACATATAGGTAACATCTTAATTAAGCACAGTAACTTTAACACAATCTTTTTTTTAATTGTAAATTTTATTGTAATGAAATCAGCATACAATGATTAATGTGATGCAGCATGTTACAGCATAAATAACAGCGCTCAATCGCCACAAGTTGCATAGATGTTTTGAAGACTACAGAAATGCATGTGATAATAATACAAAAACTTTATCCATGCCAAAGATTTTTTAGTTGTATACATTCATGTGTTTTAGCTTGTGCTTCCAGCATAGCTGGGAACAATGATGTTGGCCCATTTATAGATGACTGGAATGAAAAGCAGAGCAGAGCCGAGCAGTGATACTAAGAGAAATGCCCACAGGAAAACCCGGTCCAGAACCTGGGCCACAAACTTCCAGTCCTGAACAACCTAAAAAGGGTTTATTACATTAGAATTTATTAGGGCTCAAAATGTATTAAATCACATCATAAATCTCTGAAAGTCTAAAGTCTTACCTCTCTGACTTCATTCTCCTTCACCACATGAAGCGTGATGTAGCGTATAGATTCTAAGGCTGCCCGTAGACTATGCTCTGTATTGAGCAGAGGAGTGGTATCATGGCCTGGACTCTTTGCATAGCCAAGCCCTTCTCTTCCGTTCCTCGCAGCAGTGGTGGCGTAGCGGTCCACATGGCTGCGCATGCAGAGCAGTTTAGGCAGGTGGTGCAGAAAGATACGGCGGACCCAGGGCGCCATGCTGTGATGAGTAGATGAGGAGCGATGATGGATGTTAATGGCAAAGACAGTGATGACAATGGAAAGCGTCACGAAGATCATAGTAAAGACCAGATATTCTCCAATGAGAGGAATCACCTGGGACAGAAAACATAGGTCAGTGGGCAACTGCAATGCTATTTAAAAATGAGAATGAAAAAAATGTTAATAATTATTGGAAATAAATGATTTCAATTTGTGTTTAAAAAAACAAAAATGAAACTGTAATAATATAACATTTTATAAACGTTAATTTAATACCTTAAAGGTATAGTTCACCCAAAAATGAAAATTCTGTCAGCTTTTACCCTCAAGTCAATTTAAAACTGGTTAATCTTAGAAACTCAAATTAATATATTTTTAATTAAACCCTGTGTCCCTCCATTGTAATTCCAGGTAAGCAAAACTTATAAAGAAAATCCAAGCATGTCATAAAGTTGTTTAGTTAAAAGGTTACTCCACCCCAAAATAAAAATGTTGGCATTAATCACTTACCCCCATGTCGTTCCAAACACGTAAAAGCTTTGTTCATCTTCAGAACACAATTTAAGATATTTTGGATGAAAGCCAGGTAAATACCACTGTCAAGACCCAGAAAAGTATTAAAGACATCGTCAAAATATTTCATCTGCTATCAGTGGTTTAATCCGACAAATTGTTAGATAAAATTGTTTTGTTTTTTTTCTTCGTGTACAAACAGTATTCTTGTCGCTTCATAAAATTAAAATTGAACAACTGATGGCAGATGGACTATTTTGATGATGTCTTTCATACTTTTATAGGTCTTGAAAGTGGTATTTACCTGGCAGTCAACGGGACAGTTACAAACCTCCTGGTTTTCATCCAAAATAAATTGTGTTTGGAAGACGAACAAAGCTTTTAGGGGTTTGGAACGACATGGGGTAAGTGATTAATGCCTTTTTCATTTTGGGGTGGAGTAACCCATTAAATGAATTTGAGTGTTAAAGATTAAAGTCTTGTGTATTTGGAAGAACATGAGGGTGAGTATATATAGACAGAATTTTTGGGTGACCTATCCCTTTAAGTAGATTCATCAAAATCTTTTTCTTTTCCTTTGTTTTCCCCAAGTTTTCTGTGGTACTCTTTAAACTCCTAATGACACCTTAGTTCTTTCAAAACTTTTCAAAAAAAAATGTACTATATCATATATCTATTCCATATATCCAGTTAGAAGTGTTATATGGTTTAATATAGAAATTGTGCATTGCAGATTGACTTTTTAAGTGACAGAATCTGCCACAACAATGGCATAAATACAGAAAAGATCTTACTTTCAATGCCTACATGAATGAACTTTTTGGTAAAACTCCATCACGCTGTAAATCAATAACTACTGCAACTTACTCTTATTGTGCTACAAAACAGTTAAATAATCACTTAATACAGCTTTGATTTAAAAAAAAAAGTACCACCTTTGAGGAGGAAGGGATGATCTCTTCTATCACAAGAAGGAAGACAGTAAGAGAGACGAGGACGGACGTGCAGAGGGAGATTTTTTCTCCTCCATTAGATGGGAGATAAAACACCAGCACGGTCAGGAAAGACAGTCCAATGCAGGGAATGATGAGGAAGAGTGTGTAGAAAAGAGGAAGACGTCGGATAATAAAGGAGTAAGTAATAGATGGATAGAAAAAGGTCCCATCACTTCTCAAACCCCGGCTACCTGTGGCTGTCACAATCTCCCATTCACCACTGTCAAAATAGTCACGTTTGTCCACGTGTACATCCTCAAGGAGAATGTCCACCTTAAAAAGTAAATATTAAACAATTGTTACATAAATTTCCATATATTAAACACAAAAAGCTATAACTTCAGAGGACTTACAATATAGAGTTATTTTAGCTACTTTTCTGGTGCTTGATTAAAGTGGTCACTATGGGCTGACAATAACTAGGTAAATGATGAATAAGGGTAAGGGAAAAAATGTACATTTGTGTCTTTTTTTTTTTTTTTTTCCTACATGTAAACATTGGTTTTAATGCCTTTAATAATAGTTACAGCATACCTGGGAACCGTCATAGGTCCAGGAACCAAACTTCATGGAGCAGTTCTGAAGGTCAAAGGGGAAGAACGTCACATCGATGGTGCAGGCAGATTTATAGTTGGCAGGAGGGGTCCAGGAGATAGTGCCGTCATATCTCACCACTGCTTTTGTCACCGTGGCCTCGAAATTACCATCTGCACTGCAGGTGAGAATCACTCTGTCATTTAGCTGTCCAAAATATCATTCTGTCTTTCTTACTCACAGTAGCATTTCACACCACAAGAGTCAAGATTTTTGTACTTTTACAAGCATGGAAGAAAGGTGGAAACAGGAAATAAATATTAGCCTTTAGAAATTATAATGGTTCTGTAATCCATTTTCTATCCTCTGCCATTTCCACAGGGGTCATGCACAAAAGGATTTGACTTGTCAAACCATAAATTTACAGTGCAACAGTTTACTTCTTATTTGTCAGATTACAAAAACAAAAATGAAACTTTTGAACTATTTAAACTATTTAAACTTGATTACACTTCAGATTAAATAAAGGTTAAGTGTTAATTAAAGATTTTAATGATTTGAATGCTCACAGACTGTCTAGTAACAAACTCCTTTCTTTTTCTTCTTATTAAAAAAAAATAATTTTATGATAAAAGTTACTCACGCACATTATATATATATATATATATATAACTATTCAAAATATGCATATATTACTCTACATAATACCACTCTTAATATACAGAAAAATTATTCTAAACATCTCTTCCTGGCTGGTTTCCTTTCTGACACGTATAGTTGGCAATAAGTGGCACTACATACTTGTCATAGAGCACAATGTCAGGAATCCAGATGGAGTCTGAGGGAACTCTGATGGAGGTGATGCCCAGATAATGATCTGGATTCCATCGGAGCTTCATGTCTGTCCACTCCTGAATGCAGAGAGAAATGGCTTTATTTCCAAAGCTGATTCTCACACAAAACAGTATAGAAAGCAATGTGTGTGTGGTGTGTGAGTGACTAAATACCACCAGGAAAGAACAAAATAATGTTGATAATAAAATAAATAATTTATTTTGTATTAATCAGATCAACCTCATTGGATTATGAAGTCATGCTTTACCTGCTTCATCCAAACATTGGTTGTCATCAGCTGGTTCTTCTCATCCTGACCAATAAATAAATAAACAAATATTATAGTCATGTTAACCTTCATCTTCTACTGAAATTGATTTTATATATTCTTTATGTTTGGGGTCCCATTTACGCCAGTGCTGCACATGATTATATTGTTGATAATTTATTCTAACTTTAACTCTTTTACCTATCTGACCACAAACAGAACATAAAGGTTAACAATAAATGTGAAATTCCTAAACTACTCATGATAGAGATTTTCCTAATATATATTATTTAAAATTTAATGTAATTGTAAGGTAAGGATTTTGCCTGGACAAGAAGAATACTGTTTCAGAATCACTAGTTCTCACCACATCCACCAGCTGGGAAATAGCCAGGCCAAATTTCACCTGCACTGTTCCGTTTAGATCCTCCACTGGTCTCACCCATTTCTGGTAGCTGCTGAACAGATGTTTAAACAGCTTGTCTTCTGTCTTGGCATAGGAAGACAGCACAGGAGGCCCTTAAACAAAACAACAACTTAATGTTAATCTCTCACATTCAATCAGGAGGGAATGAGACACTAAACAACAGTAATTAGATGGCAACGGTCCCAGGCACAAGGACCGCACAGGTTTATAGAAGGTGTGACAATCTGGTCGACACTTGATCAATGATCATATTGATTTCACTAATGAACAACTCACATATAGGTTTTGTAACAACCTTGTACCTGCCCCCTCTAAATCTTTCATTTAGGCATGAACAGAATTGACCCACCAGCTGAGCCTGGTTTCTCCTAGGGTTTTTTTTTTCCTCTCACCTGATTTTGGTTATTTTGATTTTGGGCTTCTTGCCACTGTTAACTTTGGTTTGTTTTGGGTTTAAAAGAAACTTAGGACCAGATTTACTAGCAGCAAACCTGTGAGCATTTACTGACACATAGTGAAAAATAAGCAATGAAAATGCATGAACAGTTGTTTTTGCGGCTGATCAAAATTTATGGGAGGAAAGTATTGAAATAAATCATACAAGATGGTTTACTAAGCCAATTTACTGGTTAAGTGCCATTATTTAATGGCCAGAAAGGCATGCCTTAATTTAGTTTGCTCTCAACATGGCAGCGATAGTTGCTAATTTGCACTGCTTTTTGTAGATTGCATTGGTCTTTATGGAAATGAGCTGGCTGTGTCTGTGTTCTTTAATTTGCACACTGTCGGAAATTTACACTCCCATCAGAGCTTTAATGGGATTGCAGTCTCATTCTAATTTGCTGTTTAGTAAACCTGGCCTATAATGTTAGGTAATGTTATCCATTTGACTGCACTGGATGTGAATAAAAGAGTTGCACTGTTATTGAATTGAATCGAATCAACATTGAATTAACTTGAGCTGACTTGAGTAATGACACTATTGCTTTCTTATAGCTCATTTCATGATGAACTTTACACAGTTATTAGACTGAACTGATAACACGTTCTCACTCACAACTCGTCACATATTGACGCTTGGTCAGGACCCTTGGGGTCACTTTTTGACGCACAGTGTACCCTTTTAGTGTCATTTTTTGACATGCAAGGTCCTTCATTGCTTTAAATAAGAAACCCATGGCATCATAAAGCTGACGTAAAAGGCACTGGGAATTTTATCGTCATGATTAAATTATATATTGGGTAACATTGCTATTATTGCGTATATGTTGGGGTGTGATTTTCCAATGTAAACAGTCATAAGTTTTATTTACATTTTATTATTTACACATTTACAAGCACGTAACCCAACCCTGCCCTTTTGCCAAACCTACCATTTGTCAATAAAACACAAGATATAACTTATTCAAAACGTATTAATATTTCAAATCTTCCAAGGCAAAACGAGTGATTTGTGAGAGGAATAGACACGATGTGTCTCGTCCGCCATAAAGTTCAGTCTGAAGCAGCATTACGTCAGCCTTGGTTGTGAAATGCCACTGGCTCTTGTGTGTTTCATGACCGACTGCGTCATGCTAATGTTCGGGAGTATCTTTCTGAAAGAGATGTGAGCACGTTAACGGAGCAGGATCATTTTCAGCGATTAAAACCTTATGTTTTACTTTCTTACTTTGCATAAAGATATTGTATGGCTTCAGAACACTCTGAATGCAGCGACTTGTTTGTAATCCTTTTATACTGCTTGTTTATGGTCAGTTTCTGCCATAAATAACTGTGACTGTACTTATATTTGGCTGTTACGTGTTTTATATTGTTCAGAAGTGGGTGGGTTTAGGTGCTCCAATGAAAGTATAAATTTATATAAAATTATTTAGATTTTTTACAAATGCATGCAAACCATTAAATTACGGCAAGCAACTGAAATCAATGGAGGACCCTGCACGTCCAAAAGTGACGCTAAAGGGGTACCATGAGCGTCAAAAACGACGCCAAAGGATCCTGACCAAGCGTCAATGTGATGAGCTGGGAGTGAGAATGTGTTCTTTTATCTTTTTAGAGCTATTTTACAGCACAACTTGAATTGGTGTCTTATGTGAAGGAGTTTGCATCATTGATTCTGTTAATTTCCTGTTTATTACTGTGAAGCTGCTTTAAAACAATTTGTATTGTATAAAGTGCTATATATTTACAATGATGACTTGACTATGATGACTTAACTCATTGACAAATTCAAAACAACAGAATATATTCTAGAATAACAGAATATCAGTGAACTTCGGAGCTTGAGCCTTTCAAATCTGCCATAAAAATGGCTTGTAATGTTGTAATGTGCAGCTTATACTCGGTCAACTCTAATACAGCTCATTTGGCATTATTATTGGATCTCCAGCAGCTGCTGCTATCATGCCAACATCCTGTTGATCAGATTTTCCTCTCAGGGTCTCCACAGTCTGAGTCACTAAGGGAAACCCAACATGATTTGCTGAACACGTGTTCATTTCTGCGGGGGCGGGTAGAGTTATGAATGGAGATTTATGAATCTCTGAGTGTGAAATTGGTTTAGATGATCTGGGTTGTGTTACCATGACCGGTGGGAGGGATGTTCTTTAATGTGAAATGTCACACACTATAGCTCTGTTCCAAAACATAGTGAGCTGTCTGCTGCCTACATAGGCAGTTGAATCTAATGAAAGCATCCTAACTGAAATGGAACCTCAGAAGGGTCTTATTAATAATGCTTTACATATGCAGAAACACAACAAGTGATAGTAGAAGCACAACTGATTTCAACTCATAAGAATTGTTGTAAGAATGTTGCTGAAGTGATAGTACTGTTTCATATGCATGTACACTTTCATTATTCATGAATTAAAGGAGAAGACCACTTCCAGAACAAAAATGTACAGATAATGCACTCACCCCCTTGTCATCCAAGATGTTCATGTCTTTCTTTCTTTAAGGTTTTTTTTTTCAGGTTCATGTCAGTTAGGGTATGTCGAAAAACTCCTTCTCATGTTCTCCCTCAACTTCAAAATCATCACTGTTTTACCTTTTTTGTTAAGGGTGTTTGATCTTCTTTGCATGTTTGCATGCAAAAACTGGGTCGGTACTTCTGCAGTGATGTAGGATGATTTTGAAATGATTTTTGAAGTTGAGAGAGAAAATACGATTGGAGTTTTTCGACATACACTAACTGTCTTGAGCCAGAATACACAGAGTTCAGGGAGAGAAAGACAAGACGAGCGTTTGAGATTAAAAAGTATTTAAATTATATTTTTAAATGAAAATAACCAAACGTTTCGCTATATAAGACCCTTCTTCCTCGGCTGGGATCGTTTACAACCGCATTTGTGATCGTTTGAAGCCGCATTTAAACTGCATTTTGGAAGTTCAAACTCAGGACACCATATCAGTCCATTATATGGAGAAAAATGAAATGTGTTCCTCAAAAAACATAATTTCTAAAGTGAGAAATAATTTCTGAACCATAACTGAAGAAAGACATGAACATCTTGGATGACAAGGGGGAGAGTAGATTATTTGTAAATTGTTCTGGAAGTGGACTTTTATTTATTTATCTTCTCATTTTCTGCACTAATTTTGTGTTAGTACAAATATGTTGAATTATGCATGAAAAATAAATGTGTGTGTGTGTGTGTGTGTGTATGTATGTATTTTTACAATGCACAAATGTTTTGACTAAAATGCCTGTGAACATTGTTTCTGGAATTCCGTTTTTTGGATGTCTGAAGCTGGATGTAATATAAGACAGAATCAATCATCTAGACTCACTGAGGCTCAAGGGAATTATTTGACCCAGAAGCTATAAAACACTGTGTCATTTTTTCCATTTCTATCTAAAATTGAGGTTGTTAGCCACTGGTCTTGCATTTATCCTACAAAAAGCGTGGCACGACCCAAATGGCATATATTGATTGCATTCTGTGCCTATTATTCAGCTCCATATTCAGATTGATTGGATTTTGTTATTTTATCTCCCAAGGCTCCATTTATGTGCTTATAAATCTTTATGTTCTGTTCCTTTCAGACAACCGCAGATGGAATTCTAGTTTCAGCTTGTTTTCCCTTTGATCAATATTTGTGGTTGTGGTCTCCTTTAATCAATAAAAGAATGATTAGAAAATGCATTAATCCTCAGGTCACACTGTTTCAGCTGACCTGTACTCGAAAAAAACGTGACCATCAATGTGGGTGAACATGTAGATTGTGACTTATTAAAATGCTCTGAATCAAACCAGGCATAAGGATTTCTGCTCTAAACTCTGTTACCGTGCATCTTCAAAGAAGACTATTGTGCTTTTCACAATATTTTAGCTTTTATTAAAGCAATTTTTGTTAAATTAAAAAAAAAGCAGCAGTATATAAATGAACTGAAGTGGCAATTACAAATTAAAATGCAAGAACGACAGTAGCAAATGCAACAGCAATGAGCCACTAATGGTACAGCCCATATGTACAAGCATATGCTAAGTATAAGGCTTTAGGTGGTCTACAGTACAGCTTTTAACAGAAATGAATGCATGCAGTTTATCCCATTAATAAAAATATTATAATATTATTAAATAATAAGTTATAGAATCCAGTATGACTAAATCAACCAGACCCCATTCCCTTATGAAAAAGTTTATTCAAGTGTGCTATTAGTATACTTCTTTTAAACAAAAAATAGGAAAATACTTTCAGTCTACTTTTTATGTACTTCTCAGAAATATGTTTAAAATGACATTTAAGTATACTTGACTTATACTTAGAAAAAGTCTAAATATATTTGAGTTGTACTTGTGCTCTGAGAATCCGTGTTTTCATTATTATACGCGAGAGATGCTATTACACATCTTCTGTACGAAGTTTAAAAAACAAGTGAAGAAAAACCAAAATAGATGCAAATACATATTTTCCATTTCTGAGTCTCAAATAATAAAAAATGCTATTTTCTTGAAACTATATAAAAACCCATGTCAGACCAACAAAATTACCCCAAATGTTGACCCAACTAGTCAAACACAGTTGTCTGAACAAAGAATTTCATGTTGTTGAAATTTAAGGCTTTGTGAGTTCCCAGCATGCATTGCAGTATGAATAATTTATCCAGTTACTGTTATAGGATTATTGTTTTGCTGACTTTAAACTTTTTTGTTGTTGTTTTGTCATTATTGTTAGTTATTTGTTGTACTGTGACGTAAAGATCTAATCTTTTTAATATTTGCTGATTGCCACCGTTCTTGAGGGTTGTGTATCTAGTTTTGAGGCCTAGATTATTTTCAGCCACTTATATCCATTTCCTTTATATCTTAGTCTTGTAAAATGCTTTATTCATAATGTTATTCATAATGTTTTGTATGTTCAGATATTCATATAACAAAATATATAAAATACATAAAAATAATACCTAAATAGGGGAATAGTAGTATACATGAAGTATGATTAAAGCTCACTTAAAAAAAAAAAATTCTGAGTGTACTAGCAGTATAAAACTGCTAAACTAGTAGTTTACTGACACTATACTTCAAAGTGTACTAAAATGCATAAAAAAGTATTTAATTAATAAACTATCAGTATACCTATAAGTTCACGTATAGTTGCAGTACAAACTGAAAACATATATGTAAACTAGTTGTGTACTCAAAGTTTACTACTGTTATACTTAAAGTATACTTTTATATACTAGAAAGTGGGCCAATTTAATCCCAAGGAGTATTAAAATAGTACAGTATACTTAAAGGTATACTACTAGTATACTGATATTTGTATACTTACTATATAAAGTATACTTAAACATATACTTGAACTTTACTTAAGTGTACCTAATAAAATAAACATGAGGTATACTTCTTTTTGGTAAGGGTTATGTTATACCAACAAAGGAATTATAAGGGTCAGCTCAGGTAAAAATAGCTTCTTAGGCTAACAACTGCACATTTTCACATTTTGCAGTGTACCAAAGCTGACCCCAAGGGAAAAGCTGAGAAAATGTATTTCCTCAAGAACCACGCTGTAAAAGTGTGACTTGATCCCGAAAGGGCTGTTTGATATTACATCTCTGAGGTGCACTGTGTGTGCAAGGGTTGGAATCATCAATTTTGCTTTTGAACCTCAAATAACCCCACTTATTCTCAGTTGCTGCCAGTTACATATTTCTACATTCTCTGCATAACACAATATTTTGAAATCAACTAAATCTAAAGGTTTATTGTTTTGCACTTTTGACTACTCACATGCCACATGCAGTATTGTGGCACAGGTACCAGTTTCTGTCTGGTCCTGATTTTCTAGCCCCTCGCTGACTGAAACAGAGGAGACAATCTATTTTAGAGTGTGATCTTATCTACACCTCTCTGTCACTGAGAGCCTCTATCTCAGAGAGCAAGAGAGCTGTTGGAAATAATAATTAGATAAAGAGATGTGAGTCACAGATGGACAAGTGAATAAATCACAGGTCACATTTCATCCCAAAATAATACAAAAATTATATTGTATTATATTATATTTTTGGTTTCATGAAAGAGTGGTGGCAGCATTAAAAGCAGTGCAAGGAAATCTGCATTGGAAAATTGCACTCTAATTATACATAGTTACTTTCTTTTAATTTTGGGTTGAATTATGACCTGGGCATGCATATGACAGGTCTCGTGAGATTTCACCCGGGCACAGATGTTAGGTGGGGCACTAAGCCAAGGTCAGAGGAACTCACCTATAGAGGAGCAGAGTACAGTACAGCAGACAAGCAGGAGGAGACATCTGACAGTTTGAGCTGTTACCATGATACCATCAGGAGCAGCAAAGCCACAGAGACGACCTGCAAGCAGCCATAAACATGCATTTTAATATGTACAATTACAGTCCGAGCTCTCAAGCTTGGTGGCCATTAAACATACATGTGATATGCAGTGAATAAGACCTGCATGCTGCATCTTTTGCATCTTTCATGTATGTGCAATTGACCACAAATATATCTACAGTATGTACATTCTATAGGAATATCACCATGTTCTGCATCATGCACATGTGAACGGACCTTTACACAAGCACACAAAGCATGTATCTATCCACCTGTCTGTTGAGATTATGCACACATTCATCAGTGTTCCTCTTTCTATTTGTCTCCCTGCCTTTCTTCATAAATTTCTTTTCCTTACCTGATTGTGAACTGGAAGACAGCGGAATCTTTAGAATTTTTCTTTTCCATTTGGCTGTCGTGTGTCCATGCCAACCAGCATTTGTGTGGCTGCTTACTATCTCTCTCTCTCTCACACACACATACACGCACACTCCGTCACGGTCTCCCGCTCCTCCTCCTTCTTCTCCAGAAAAGCAAGCCTACCCCCCTCACCCCCCTTGCATTTTCCCGCACAACGAAAAACAACCAATCACAGACCAAGATCCTCTATTATCTTGTAAAGTCTGCCCCCTCCTGTTCGAAAATATGCACACCATGTTAATGAGATTACAGCAGAGGTCTTCAGCCTTTTACGATAATGACCCTTTGTTGGATAGAGAGACTGAGCAGACACCCTTTACTACATAATGTGTAAAATCGACAGACTTATGACCTGAACTATAAATAACACATGTAATGTCCAGTACCATATTAAAGTCAGCATGAAAACTGACCCCATTTGCGTTTCTTACATTCTTTCTGGTAACATTATGAATCTTTAATTAAAATAAATAAAATAATATAATAAAATAATAAAATATTGCTTTTCCGCCGAAGTCGCTCAGACTGTAAAATGTCCACAAATTATTTATTTAATAATTTATTTGTGATTATTATTTTCCTGGATTGAATAAATAAATAAATAAAAATGTCATGCATATGACTTTGTATATCACATTATGGATGTGGGAGTGACAATGACACATTTAAAAGAACTTTAGATTCTTAACTTTGTGTGTGTGTCTGTGTGTGTGTACCTGGTATTTATCACATTATGGGGACCAAATGTCCCCACAAGGATAGTAAAACCAGTAAATTTTGACCTTGTGGGGACATTTTTTTTTAGGTCCCCGTGAGGAAACAGGCTTATAAATCATGCAGAATTTTTTTTTTTTTTTTTTTGCGAAAGTAAAAGTGTGCAAAGTCTCCTGTGAGGGCTAGGTTTAGGTGTAGGGCGACAGAAAATATTCAGTTCTGTTCTGCTTTGATTTGGTTTTCTGTTCCCATTTGCTCTTCTGAGTTTCCTAGTTTGTTCATATAGTTATTAATACCCACACTTACTGTTTCAGTTCCTATTTGATTACATTTACTTTGTATCTAAGTCCACAGTTTCCCTCAGTTCCTCGCCAGTTATTGTTTAGATGTTTGCTGGTTATAGAAACAACTGACATTAGACAGAAAACGACTGCACCATGATCATACTCAAAGTTTCTCTCTCTCAAAAAAAAAAAGAAAAAAAAAAAAAAAAAATCAACAACAACAACAAAAACATGTGAGTGAAAATGGAAGGGGAAAAAACTAATTTAGAGGTCTTTAGAAATGCATACAAATACAGTGAGTCCAGCTATATATCAAAAACAATTACAATGCTTTATAACTAAAGAAAAGTAAGAGTTAAATAAACACATAATAGCATCTAAACCAGACTAAACAAATGAAAAAAGTTTTACCTGTCCCAGGAGAGGGCCTTTCAAAAACTATTAACTCTTCTTTATCATGTTCATCTTTGTGCTGCATTCAATACTATCAATTATGATGTACTCCTAGATCACTTACTGGACTACACTGGTATTCAGGGACAGGCATTAAGATCCCTAAGGAGCGCTGCAAGGTTCTATTTTAGGCCCTCTGCTAATTTCAATGTATGCACATGCTGCCCCTGGGAAATTCTGTTAAATAGCAGGGGAGTAGTTTACAGTGTTAATGCCGATGATACCCAGCTATGTGTTTCTTCATGACAAGGTGAAATTTCTAAATTTTCTAAGCTAATGTTTGGGGTGCAGGTACACTCTCTCAGTTTCAGTCTTGATTAAAGACATTTTTTATCCAAGCATACATGAAATGCATACAAATATCAAACTTGAAAGAAGTTACTAAAAGGTCAAACAGAGTTTATAGAGAGTAACTGCTCTTGCTGGTCAAGCAAATATGTGAATTTTGCTTGTTGTTTTATTCTTTATTCATTAAACATTTTAGACTTACAATTATATTACAACTGAGCCCGAGACCCACCTGCTTGTTGTTGTCTGAAGTTCAGTGAATTAGAGTTACAGAAACTCAATGTGTAAATTTCCACTGCAGTGCAACTGACTGTGGTTAAAGCTATTATACGAGTATATATACACATACACTAGGCGTGTGATGCAGAACTTTGCTCTATTTCTAGTTTTGCCTCTAGTGAGGCGGCCTTTGCTGAGACATATGATGGAAAGTGGTTAAATACAGTCAGGTGCGTGTGTGTGTGTGTGTGTGTGGTTTTACATGTGTTGCACCTGGCCATTAGTTCAAAACCTGTATTACAGCCCAAAAACTGTTTGCTTGTCTGTATTTTGTCTCAGTTTGACCAGTTATTTTATAGTTTGTTTCACCTGACCATCTTTACTATACTTATTATAAATGTGTACTGTGACCTAACGGTCACACCCGAAGACGCTCTAAGGCACTAACACTGAAACCTTTTGCAAATGTTCCATTAGGTGTCATTTTAAACACTGCTGAAGTGGCATAAGAACACAAGATCACATTTGTACAGACAAATTCATCTCCCTGTGATATATAATGTAAGTACTCAGTATCTAATCTAAAAGAAACTTGATGTATCTCAAGAAGAGTTGCACATATTTCTGCATATCTAGAAAGGATTAGGATGCTAAACTGCTAACGTATAGTAGTTTCCTGCAGTTAAAGATGTTCCATTCTGCTCAGGTGATATCTGTCTGAACATTTAGTTTACAAGCATTGCAAAGATATTGATTCTTTTATGTAGTAAAAATAGACACGTACAGACATGTCAGAATTAGTATGATATAACAGACAGCATCATTTGAATTACACATTTGAGCTGAATGTTTGTACAGTATGAGCATATTTCCTTTCACAGTGCATTATAATGATAATAAAATACAACGTATAAAGATCATTTATCCTGTAACAAATCAAAAGCTGAAACAACACAAACTTCAGGCAACAAGTTGCAGGATTTTAGGTCAGTGTAGACCTAATATAACAATTTATATATATATATATATATATATATAAACGCTGTATTAACCGAATTAAAGCTGGTCTGTGGTCATAAACTGATTTATTAACTACAAATATTTTATTTTTTTTAAATACAAATCATTTATTTATTTATTTATTTGTATACAAGTTCAGTAACCTGCATTTTAAGTTTAGCTGAACATTAACATTATATAATAGTGTATATTATATAATGTAATGTATAGTTCTCAATTATTTTCTTAGTCTAACTTCTGGATCAGTTTAAGCAAACAGTAAATTAGTTACTCCTTTACACCAAAACAAGTTGTATATACTCAGTGAAATGAAAGAAAAAAAACATCAATCACCTTACTTTTACAAAACATAAAAAAAATTACAAAATAAAAAAAAATGGATCATTAATAAGTAATTTTAGTATTTTTAAGTGTTCATACCAAATGATCTACAATTTTTAAAATAGTTTTTAAAAGCATTTCAAATAGAGTTTGTCTGACAACGTTAAGTTAGATGTTTTACAGTGTATACAAATGAGGAAATTAAATATCTTTAAATTCGAAGGATTTTATTATGAGATATTTTTCAGGACATTCCTTAATACACTTTAACACAATGCAGATAAATAAACAATATTTCTACAGTTTGTTCTAAAATTTTGTGACATTAACTATTTGTACATTGTATTTTGCTTTAAATTCTTATTTTTCAGTGAAAGATAATTTACAGTAACGTTTACATGAAAAAAGCGCTTGACTAGAGTGATGGTAAACAGTTGGACAGTGTTGTAAAATAAAAAAAAGTAATAACAGTGACAATGGTGACAATAAACAAATAAATGGCAATCAAAAAGATAAAAACAGAGACCACAAAAAGCAACAGTTGTAATACAGCAAAAGCACAGATAACACTGACATGTTGCAACAACATAATTTAATCATGCTGTAATGTGTGTAGGTGCTGTACTGTGTAACACTTCATCATATGTTTCATCTGTAGAAAAGACAATCATGTAAAACAGAAGCAACTACAGTAGTTACTGAAATTTCACAGCTTAAAATGACAAAATTTCAATGTTTAAATGCAAGATGTTTGCTATAAATACTGCATTTTCCAATTCTGTACAATTGCTTCAAAAAAACTACACAACATTTATAATATATATATATATATATATATATTAAATTTATTTATTTTTTGGTTTTTTTTTAGTGCAGACTTACCATCAGAAGAATCTTCCCAATCTGCACCAGGCCTAAGCCATTATGGACATGATTTACAGCATTTGTATGGAAACCGTCAAAGACATAAAAAAAGGGGGGGGGGGATAAGGAATTGTTTATGTGAAAGCCGATATTGCAACAGACCAGAGAAAAGAGAAGTGAAATCAGTCAAAAGTATAAAAAATAACAGATGAAACAGCACAAAGATAAAACAGCACAAAACATATTAATACAAAACTTACTGGCTTACCAGTCCACACGTTGTATGTTACCAGCACCAGATGTGTCAGGTTTGTCAATTTCTAAAAAGTGTAAGATACAAAATTGCTCAAAACAGAAGGAGAGAGTAGAGAAATTGGAGATTAATAGGGGTTTTAGTCCAGAAGAAAATAAAATAAAAAAGAAAATAAAAAAAAGAACCATAAAATGAATACCTTCATAGAATTTTTCTGCTTCTCTGAGCTCTGTCTCATTCTTTGAGGATCTGTTGAGGTAGAGCCAAACCAAAATGTATTTAGACACCTTCAACATTTCTCACATTATCACAATGTTATAGTATAGTTTCATAATAGTTATACTATAGTTTTGAAAATAGTAATAAAATACAATAAGAACTTAGAGTTAAACTGTGTCAGAGCAAATTCATCTTGATAATGTCAGATACCTTTGATAGAAAGGCATGTGATGGACTACAATCAAACAAAAATGCTGACAACTGTTAGTATGACAATATTTACACAACTATAGGTCAAAGTGTCAAAGTGTCAAAGTAATTTTTGGTCCCAAATTGTTATAAATTTTACTGGCAGTCCACTGGGGTATAATCCACTGAGGTTTACTTTATTTTGCCATCCTCACTTACATAAATTAACTATATTGTTCTGCACCCACTAGTAAAAACAAAAACAAAAACAAAAATAAAACTAAATCTAACATGATATATTTTAATTTAATTTTTATTTTAAATTCTCGTTCTACATTATCAAACAGACCTTTTATTGTGTAATCCAAGGCATCCTATTAGAAAGAAAATGAGAGTATTGGTATTTAAACAGGACAATTCAAGAAACTGAAATGTGTCAATGTTAATTTAGAGAAAGTGCTACCTCGTTTTCGGATCAGTACCCAGATTCCCAACAGACTGAGAAGCAACACTATGGTAGAGCATGTTACGGCAATTGTAACTTTGTTTATGCCACTGTTAGATATTGCTGTCAAAGAAAATCCAGAAACACACACACACACACACACAAATTGTCAGTTTACATAATTCTTATATACTTCTATCTTATATTTAGTACTGTAGTTAACAAGTCTTATGGGGGGAAAAGTGCATTAATTGTATTGAATGTACTTCAGGTAATATAATATGAATGGAATAAAAGGCCACTTGAGTTAAAGACAACACTTTCACTACTGTTTCACATTTAATTACACTTTTAAAAAGTGTGCATTGTAAAAGTTTACGCCTAAGTTTACTTCATCATTTTACAAATAAATCCTAATCTAATAATGACAAACTATATATTGTTGGGAAGGTCTAAGGAATAAATATTTTACCACTCTTTTGTGTTACAAGAGTGCACCTCAAAAATCTACATCATAACAGACCTTGTCACAAAAAGACTTTCTTTGTTGCCTTTTTACCTATCATGTAATATAACTCTTAAGAAATTATATATCAACTGAAAACTTAAAATATCAAAATTCGTCCTTTGAAAACCATTTTAAAATCAGACATTGCATTACCATGGAAACTGTACATCAAAATCATGTTACAAAATGTTTTCGTTCATGAATTATAAAAATTTTACTTTGGACAGTGCATTTTCATGTCTATGTTTAAGATAGGGAGTGACAGTTAAAGGGTTAAAGTACATTTTAAATCATTGTTTTAATAATCTTTTTGACACACTTTAAAGAAGGACACATTTTGATGTGTTTACTATTATAGTAAAGCGCACGCAAGTAAAATATTTTATTATAATAGTAACTGTAATGTGTTATTAAATATTACATTTAAAGTTAACATATTTAAATGTACTAAAATGCAACTTCAAAATTACAAATGGGTAATTATAAATAAATGATATTTGAGTTTCAATAGAAATTACATTAAAGTACGTTTTAGGTTACCATAAATGCATGTCAGTATATTCGGCAGCACACTTTAACCATAATGCAGACAATAGAATTATGAAATTGCACATCACTTACAGTAAGTCTTCATTAAAAGGGGTAAAAATATTCTAAAGTTCAGCTAATATAATAGCTGTATTTAATATAAACTGTAATACATTTTCATGTTATTGCAGCTGTCATGCAGTTAAGTTCCTGAAAACATAACATTCAGTTTGCACTTAAGTATATTCTAATGAAGTACATTATTTCTGAAATAATTACTCTTTTTAAAAGTAAGTGTACAACATCCACTGAACTGATTCAATTATAATTGTAAAACGTGTTGTTTTGTTTGTCCCCTCCTATTCTTACCAGTTATCTGAAGATCGACTTTAATATTTTGATGAAATCTCATTCCTTGGTAAGGGAGTATGTTTAACAATACAACACAACTGTATGATCCAGCGTCTTCCATCCGGACCTCTCTGAGGGTGAATGTTGTCATCATCTTCTCTGTGTCCCAAATATTAACTTCAATAGGTTTTCCATTTTTGATTAGATAAACCAAAATCATGTTCTCGAGCTGTTTTTTGTGTAAAGGATTGGACGTTTTACAGTTAAATGCAGCATCACCTCCCACCGGCACCTTAGACTTAAGCGAATGTATCTGTGTATAAATAAAAGATTCTGTTGCGAGAAAGAGAACATTTACGGTTAAACAATGTAGTGTGTCCCTTGATACATTCCAGTACAAAAACACAGAATATCAAGCATTTCTCTAATTAAAGGCTATTTTGAATCTACTGTGGTTAATTTGTGCAAGTATCTGTGCTCAGGAATCAAACACGCTCACAAATTTAGAACATCTTACCGATCACATTTATGAAGATGTAATTATGACCATATCCCATCACTTCTGATGTTTGCAACTGCTCATCTGAAAACACACAGCTGTAGTTGCCTGAATGGTTCATTTCTATTCTCTCTATTTTAAAGGCGGTGTCTTGTCGAGTGGGTGCATTTTTCATATCAATAGCTTTACCATTTTTACACAAATATAAATAAACTGGCTTTACTGTAAAACCAAATGTGCTGCAGGTAACCTCCAGTCTACCGCCTTCTGGTACTTCTGTATTTTCACTGAAAATCTTAGCTTGATGAATGTTTTGACCTGTGAAGGAAAGCAATTAGGGACATTTTCACCCACAAGTACAGTATTACATTTACTGCAAAGTTGTTTATTTAGTGCATTACTGTAACATACCTTGGCATTTAAGGAATAGATTCACATAGATATCTAAAAATTAATAATCAACATTCATCAAACCAACACCACCAGCAATTGTGTAAATTTAATTTATTGATCACTAATGATAGATTTTATAATTTTCAGTACTTACATGCAAGGAGAAACACGCCAACCATGGCTGCTGAGCAAGATTTAATTTGCTTTCCCTGCACTCCACAAGCTAATTGAGTTTCTTGAAACTTGTAACCAGTATGCTGTCACTGAACTAGCTTGAACAGAAGAAGGAAGTGCTTTCATGAAAGTACAGTATCTATAATAGTCATGCTGTGAAGGCGTTCTGAAGGTGGAAACACTGTCAGTGCTGACTGGTGTATTTTATATCTAATTTATTATTGTAGTAGAACAACACATATGTGTGCAATAACTATTCACACCTAACATTTGATTCATCATAATTCCTCAAAATACTTTCTATAGCAAAATAAATAATTTCCCTTTGACCACTACTTCTTCTATGAATGCAGCACTACTGATTTACAGATAATTGTACAGGTTTACATCCTATGTTTTTTTTCCTCATTTTTAGAAAGTGATTATTTTACACAGTGTGATGTTTTACACAAAAGTTGATGCAGGGTGAAATTAAAGCAAGGCATATAGTTTGCCAGCGTTTGACATTTTAAACATCAAAAACACAAACCACAGTGACACTCCAACCACATAAATTAATTGTGTGATAGTGGTTCAGCTGCTTTCAAAACGTAGTTTTCCAGTAACACACAAAACTTTCCAGCAAATAAGCAGAATGTAGCAAAATCAAATGTTGTTTTAATGTCACATTTGTATTGTGAATGCAACTTTACTACAGAGAGTGAGCTGAGAAAAATAAATAAATAGATGAATAAATAAAATAAATTCCAGTGTATGTTACATACATACACACATACATACATACATACATTTATTCACCCTAAACTGTCCTCTCTCTCATGCTATTCATTCTAAGTGTGCTTCAAGCCTAATCTACACTCTAAAAAATGCTGGATTGTTTCAACCCATGTTTGGGTCAGATATGGACAAACCCACCTGCTGGTTTAAATTAACCTGGAATTTAGGTTAATCTAGAATTTATTCTTAATTAAACCACCGGTTAGATTTGGGTTGCATTTTTTAAAGTGTATGGTTATAGTGTCACAAGCAGCAAATAGCTACATCAAAAGCATTTTGGCCCAAGTCTGGCCCTCTCCTTTTCTAGGGACAGTAAAATAAAACTCTTCTTACGAACTTCTTAAGGCACTTGTATGTGTAAGTTGCTGTTTCTGGAAACCTGTTTGCTTTGACTTGGTGTTAATGCATTTAATGCATGGTGTTTATGCTTTTAATATGTTGTATTCAGGAATATTTAGTATGCATATATTCATTACCTGTGTTTCCACACAGTTTTCTGTGTTAATGCACATTTTGAAGTATTGCATCAGAAATGATCACTGGAAACACCAAAATTCGACAAAAAATCCCTTAATTCGCAAAAAAGTTTTTACGCTCGCCTGAGGTGGTTTTTGAATTGTGTGAAAAAGGGGTTAATGTGAATAATGGGAGATGGAAACGCATTTTGTCAAAAAAGTCATGTGACTGTGTTATGGGATGGGATAACTTGACTAACTAGCAAACTGATTTCACTGCACAGCATCTGAAATGTTGTTATGGTCATTCTAAGATGCCTTGTCAAAGTATTTCTGTATAATTGCCTCAAAGAACTGTATTACAAGACACAAACATTTGGTATCCGCCTGCAAAAGCAATGACCACGTGTATTGTTTCGCCTGCTCTCTCTGAATCGCAAGTAATTTATTATATGTGAAAATTATTATATTCAGTGGCTTCTCCTACTTTTCTTAGTGATATTTACTGCCTGTTTATCAGGAAGTGATTTTTTTCTCTATGAATCACTGGATAGAAATGTTGCTTATTCGCAAATGATTTAAGCGATATCTCAGTTTTGCGCACAAAGTAAATTCACAACTTTGGATGGAAACCAGGCTATTGTATCTCTGTGTTTGTGATTTGATTATTTAAAAAAATACTAATTGTTCCTGTGGCCCTTGGGTTTACTATACCCACTAGTGCAGGCCTAGAATGCAAACTTTATTTCATAAAACCTAAAGCAGCGGTTTACTCGTTAATGAAATTTGAAATGTAGCATGGAATAATAAATAATGTTTTAGATCTAAACGCTAAAGATTTAAATACTTAAATACCTTTTTTTGTTCCATGTGTTCTGTTTTGCATAGTAATTTTACAAATAGTAAGCGCTTTTTTACTGCATTTAACAAACAGTAAGCTATAAGTAAACATTCAGCCAGAGATTCTCAATAGGCTGAACCCACAAACTACAAAAGATCCACAATACAATGCAGGCTTATTCTTTCCAATCCTTCTAAAGCTTAGGTCTAAAGTCTAATGCCAGGAGAGGGGTTGGTTAGCAACACGACTGAAGTCTTTCACCATGAAGTCACAATAGAAGCACTGGGGGAAGTGAGTATGGTGTGTGTTTTCATGTCAAGCAAAAGACAGAACTGAAGAGCAGGGAAGGGGGACACACTGGCCCTTAAAATATGCAGCACTATTGTGTGGAGTCAATGCAGCATGCTAAAATGGGGCAAAGGAGGGAGAAAAACAGTGGGAGGACAGGAGAAATAAGACAAGGAGGGAAGCACATGCAACAGAGAGGTCATGAAGATATGAGGATATGTGTCTCGTGGACATCCATCTTAGCAGGTTGCAGGCATGTTTCTGTCTCTAACTTAGCTTAGAAGCACCTTCAGAAATATTCACAAAAACAAAAGTCTTAAAACCTGCTATTCAGCTACTGTTATTCAAAAGACTGCACATAATGTGGTGAGGAAACAAACTGCTGACAGCATATTTGTCTGAGACTAAAAACCACATCGTGCATTTCTGATTTCTGATTGGAGTTTGGATTTGTCAAATGGTAAAACGCACAAAAATACAAGCTAGACTGAGACCA
Organism: Labeo rohita; assembly: GCF_022985175.1. Taxonomy (NCBI): domain Eukaryota; kingdom Metazoa; phylum Chordata; class Actinopteri; order Cypriniformes; family Cyprinidae; genus Labeo; species Labeo rohita. The sequence goes on along the minus strand of NC_066886.1, from coordinate 32,504,339 downwards.
CAAAGGAAAAGAAGCCAGCAGAGGTAAGAGAAATGTTTTTATACCTCTTTTGTGATTACATATAATGTGTATTGGTATAAGAACTCTGAAAAAAATAGAAATTCACGGTTGCATTATGACAAAAATAACAATTTAATTAGCATTTAAAAACACTGAGCAGCTGGCTCAGCCACACCCAATCAAATTATATAGTTGTATGATAAAATAGTGCTAATACTCTATTGGAATGGAAAGATAATTGTTCTTTAAAAATAATAATAATAATAATAATAATAATAACAATAGCTTTTATAAAACAATGCCTGCCACAAAATTTTAATCTATATATTGAAAATCTTGAAAATATAGGCCTGCCATTTAAATGCTTAACAGTAAAATTAACTGAAATTGAAAAATCAACCTTATTTATTTAAAAAAGCAAAATTCTATGTTTGTGCATATTTATGTTTGCCACTGAATAGACACTGAGAGTGATGTGTGCATGACACAACAGTTCACCACATCCTGTAGATGTAAACACATTGTTTGAGCCTTATGGAAGCCTTGTTTCACCACATGTAACCCTTTGCAGGTGTGACGCATCTTTATAAAACAGTTCAGGTGTTTTAACCAGTGTGGAATGATGTGTGAAGGGATGAGCTCCTGGACCTTAACCCACCAGAGTGCCCTGCTGCTGTTCATCCACTTTATACCAATATGTCAAGCCTTTCTTCCCAACTTCTGGTCACGCGTGCTAACATTGTCCTGGGATTCATATACACACCAGTACATGACAGAACAAGCTCTACTGAACATCACAATGGAAACTCTGAGCAGAATTATGGAGCCTCAACATGATGTAGATAATGAGGAGCTGGTATGTATCAGTTGTTGTATTTTACAGCTGAATGCAATTCATTCTAGTAATACCTTTGAGATACATAGTAATGACTTGAATAGTCTCACTGATTTGTTTGTTTCAGTATACTGGCCTTGGTCGAGGGTTTTGGCATGCTGTGGGTGAGGTAGCAAGTGCTAACGCTGCCATGGATTTTTTGAGCTCCACCTGCTCTGATCCAGTCTACCACTTTGACTCTGAGAGAGTGGAAGGAGCCACCCAGATGCTGCGAGAATTTTGGGGCCAGACGATACTGCTGACCCAGGCTAAAGAGTACCAGGGGGCCAGACGTACCCTGGGTCAGCTTTTCCATTCACTACAGGTTGGCTAACACATTATATTTATCATTCTGCCAACATTATATTTATTAGTCTGCCCATAATACTCGTCGCATGTTGCATTGGCCATTAGACTTTTGTAGCATTGTTGTAACGGGGAGTGAGAGGCAAGAGGCGAGCGGATCCACTTGCGAGCTTTTATTAAAGGGACGAGACAGATACATGGTCGAACAGGCAGGGTCAAACAACAGCAAACAGGAATATCACAGGCAAGACGTAGAGAATAATCCAAAAACACGAGCGAGAGTCAGGTAGGCAGGCGGCGAGCAGTCGAGACGAGAAGGGCCAGGCGAGGGAACTAAACACAAGGAACTCGGAACAAGGAAACTAGGGAACGCTAACAATAATAACACAGCAACAACGCACAATACTCCGTGGTTTGCAAGGGGAAAGACCGGGGCTTTTATAGCGCCGCTGATTGGTCACAGGAGTCGACGCAATCAGCGCGATGGGTGATGGAAGTAGTAGTCCGGGGTGCAAAGTAACAGTCTGAGTATAGTGACAGGGTGAGAGCGACATCTGGCGGTGAGCGGACCGCAGGACACCGACCAGATTCATGACATAGCCCCCCACCCCCCCCAAGGAGCGGCTTCCAGACGCTCCAACCGAAAAACAGTCCTGGGGAGCGGTGGGAAGGCCAGGAGACTGAGGCAGAACCGGCAGGGCAGAAGCCTTCCAGGGCGGAGCCGGAGGTGGAGCAGGAGGCGCAGGAGCCCTCCAGGGTGGAGCCGGAGGCGGAGCAGAAGCCCTCCAGGGCGGAGCAAGAGGCGGAGCAGGAGCCCTGCAGGGCAGAGCAGGAGGCGGAGCAAGAGCCCTCCAGGACGGAGGCGGAGCAGGAGGCGCGGGAGCCCCCCAAGGCGGAGCCGGAGGTGGAGCAGAAGCCCTCCAGGGCGGAGCGGGAAGCGCAGGGGCCCTGCAGGGCAGAGCAGGCACCCGCGTCAGGGACTGGGACCTGGGAAGAGCAGGGATAGAGGAGACAAACAGAAGAGCAGGAGGGGCAGGAGCCCTCCAGGGCAGAGCAGGAGGCACCGAAGCCCTCCAGGGCAGAACAGGAGGCGCAGGGACCCTCCAGGGCAGAGCAGGGACCCGCGTCATGGGCTGGGACCTGGGGAGAGCAGGGACAGAGAAGCAGAGAGACCAAAGGATAACGCCGCCTCCATAGGAGGATCTACAGCCATAGGAGGAATGCTGACACCTCTGGAGGCATTGGCACAGCTTCTCTGAAGGAAGAGGCCTCTGGAGCAGACTTGAGACCCGACGGGACCTCTGGAGCAGACTTGAGACCAGACGGGACCTCTGGAGCAGACTTGAGACCAGGCGGGACCTCTGGAGCAGACTTGAGACCAGGCGGGACCTCTGGAGCAGGCTTGAGACCAGACGGGACCTCTGGAGCAGGCTTGAGACCAGACGGGAACTCTGGAGCAGACTTGTGAACAGATGTGACCTCGGGAGCAGATTTGTGAACGAATGTGACCTCCGAAGCACAGTGTGCAGCCCACACACACCAAATGGCAACCGCCATTAAGGGAAGAGCAGTGGTGGGTGGCAGGCCCTCTTTAATGGTGGTTTTAGAAGGTGTTGACGCCACTGGGATGTTTGCTGCCCTCACTAACACTAGTGGTGGGTCCAGCACGCTGGCCATCATGATAGGCCCTGACCTTGGGATGTCAGACGAGACGTGGCGTGGCTCTGGGCGGTCAGACGAAATATGGCGAGGCTCTGGGCCGTCAGGCTGGACGTGACTTGACTCTGGGCCGTCAGGCGGAACGTGACTTGACTCTGGGCCGTCAGGCGGGATGTGACTTGACTCTGGAACAGCAGCAATAACTTCACTTGGCTCATGAAGATCAGCTGTGGTTTGACCTGGTTCGTGGAGATTGGCTGTGACTTGACCTAGCTTGTGAAGACCAGTAGTGAACTGACTTGACTCTTGGAGATCAGCAGTGACTTGACTTGGCTCGTAAAGATCAGTAGTGGCCTGTTTTGACTCATGGAGATCAGCGGTGACTTGACTTGGCTTGTGATGACCAGCTGTAACTTGGCTTGGTTCATGGAAATCAGCTGTAACGTGACTTGACTCGGGAACAACATGGCTTGACTCAGGAACAACAACTGTAACGTGACTTGACTCGTGGGGAACAGTTGTGACTTGGCTTGACTCTTGGGGCACAGCTGTGTCCTGGCTTGACTCATGGAGAACGACGGCTGTGTCTTGGCTTGACTCATGGAGAACGACAGCTTTGGCTTGACTTGACTCTGTTGCTTGACCGGACTTGGAAGCTTGGCTTGACCCTGGGGTAGCAGCCGCAACGTGAAGGAGCGCCATTTTAGCTGCCCATGCAGCCATTAGGGGTGAATCCAGCACGTGGGCCATCATGACCACAGGCCGCGTCCGAGTGCTGGCCGAGAGTTCTAGGATGGCGGCCATCTTGTGGCATGGCTTGGAGATAGCGGCCATCTTGTGAACAGGCTTGGGGATGGCGGCCATCTTGTGAACATGCTCTGGGAAGGCGGCCACCTTGTCAGTGCTTGGCTCAGGAAAGATGGCTGTAACTTGACTTGAGACAGGGGCGATCGCTCTGACTTGACTTGACACAGGAAACACAGCTTTAACCTGACTTGACACACGAACGATGACCGTAGCTTGACTTGACCTGGAAACTTGACTTGACTCGGGAAATGCAGCTGTAAATTGACTTGACTCGGAAACTTGACTTGACTCAGGAAACACAGCTGCAACTTGGCTTGACTCTGAAACTTGACTCAGGAAACACAGCTGCAACTTGTCTTGACTTGGAAACTTGACTTGACTCAGGAAACACAGCTGCAACTTGACTTGACTTGGAAACTTGACTTGACTCAGGAAACGCAGCTGCAACTCTACATGGCTGGGGTATGGCAGCTGTGACGTGACGAAGCTCCGTTTTCGCCGCCATTTTGTGAACGGGCTCCGCAGTCGCCGCCATCTGGTGAGCGCGCACCGGCGCCGCCGCCATTTTGTGAACGGGCACCGCTGTCGCCGCCATTAGAGCAGCGCTATTCGCAGTCGTCGCCATTGCTCGAGCGCGCTCCGACACGGCCGCCATGTCACGAGCGATCCAGGCGGTCAGCGGTTCCGTGGTGTCGCGCTCCTCCTCCGCGAGACCCATGGTAAATGGAGAGCCCACACATAACAGAGCACAGTCCAAGAAAGCAGCCAGAGATGAGCGCGGACCCTCGCGTCTCAGCCTCCTCTTTAAAGGCTCATTTATGCCGTCACAAAAGATTTCTATGATTATACAGTCCGGGAGGGTGGAATAGTTGGCAATGGCCAAAAACTCATGGATGTGTTGTTCTAGTGTGCGTGGTCCCTGTTTTATCCTGAAAAGAATTCTGTCTGTGTCCATATCTGAATGTCCGGGGTGAAGCTGCTGGATCCTGTGGTGACGGAGTATTCTGTAACGGCGAGTGAGAGGCGAGAGGCGAGCGGATCCACTTGCGAGCTTTTATTAAAGGGACGAGACAGATACATGGTCGAACAGGCAGGGTCAAACAACAGCAAACAGGAATATCACAGGCAAGACGTAGAGAATAATCCAAAACACGAGCGAGAGTCAGGTAGGCAGGCGGCGAGCAGTCGAGACGAGAAGGGCCAGGCGAGGGAACTAAACACAAGGAACTCGGAACAAGGAAACTAGGGAACGCTAACAATAATAACACAGCAACAACGCACGATACTCCGTGGTTTGCAAGGGGAAAGACCGGGGCTTTTATAGCGCCGCTGATTGGTCACAGGAGTCAACGCAATCAGCGCGATGGGTGATGGAAGTAGTAGTCCGGGGTGCAAAGTAACAGTCTGAGTATAGTGACAGGGTAAGAGCGACATCTGGCGGTGAGCGGACCGCAGGACACCGACCAGATTCGTGACAATTGTAGTTTTATTGTATTTGAACAGAATATTGTTAGCAATACAAAATAAGTCAGTTGTGTGCATGTTTGTGTGTAGGACTTTTACAGTCACAGTAACTGGGTGGAGATGGGTCAGCAATCAGTGTACCTCCACCTTCTGCACCCAGAAGAACCTCCAGTTCCTGTAGCCTCAGGTAAGCCCCTTGCAAAGTGTTTTCCATCAAGTCATTAACCGCTCAAAGCTCACCATATTTTTTTTTTTGTTATTTTCAGTGGACACCCCGACCTGTGCAGACTGCTATAGATTTAGCTGTTACAGCAATCTGCTGGAAGAAATGATTAGTAAGACAGAACCACTACTGACTACTGGCTATTTCAGCACTTACCCCATCAAACCACCAGGTATATTCTATTTTTTTCTATACTCTATTTTTTTTTCTGTCTGTTCCGCACTGTTGGCTCTAGTTTTTCCGCCCAACTCTGCATGTTAAATCAGTGGCAGACCTTGTCGGCAAGAAAAAGTTTTCCCTATTTGAATGCGGAATACAGACTACTGCCGCCTGCTGGTGTGGAAGAGTTATGTTCTCTCATGCAAACGCAGAATGTACACGCTAGGTGGCTGTCTGCTGTAGTCTGTACGGTGTGTCCTGGTCACGTTTCACCCTGAAATTAGTATAGAAAAACAAGGAAAAATAATTATATTTTGCATAAAGAAAATAAAGCCAACATGTAAGATAATTTTGCTTTGTGACATTATTTTGTGACAATTAAAGGAGAAGTCCACTTCCAAAACAAAGATTCACATATAATGTACTCACCCCCTTGTCATCCAAGATGTTCATTTCTTTCTTTTTTCAGTCATAAAGAAATTATGTTTTTTGAGGAAAACATTTCAGCATTTTACTCCATATAATGGACTGATATGCAGCTACAAATGATTCCAAATCCTGTTGTAAACGATCCCAGCTGAGGAAGAAGGGTCTTATCTAGCGATTATCTAACGATTGGTTATTTTCATTAAAAAATACAATTTAAATACTTTTTTCTCAAACACTCGTCTTGCCTTGCTCTGCTTGAACTCTGTGTGTTCTGGTTCAAGACAGTTAGGGTATGTCATAAAACACCAATCGTATTTTCTCCCTCAACTTTAAAAATCATTTCAAAATCATCCTACATCACTGCAGAAGTACCAACCTAAGTAAAACATGCAAAGAAGATCAAACACCCCTAACAAAAAAGGTAAAACAGCGATATATGGCGATTTTGAAGTTGAGGGAGAACATGAGATGGGAGTTTTTCGACATACCCTAACTGACATGAACCGGAAAAAAACAGTCCAGGCAGAGTAAGACAATTAAAAAGTATATAAATTGTATTATTTTTATGAAAATAACTGTACAAAGTTCTCTAAGTTACACAAATGTGCCAGCAGGTGGCAGTATGGAACTGCCAGTAACAGATCGGGTGTGGTCTGTAGCTACCTTATTTTGTTAGCGTCATACTAGCTCAGATCGTGTGCGTTTGAGACGGAGTGAAGACTGTTCCTGGTGATGATTATAATTTGTGCCTATTGTGTGCGTAATTGACAAGTAAGTGATCTATAAGTGTTAATGCTTGAATCATTATGAGTATTTAGCTTCAAAGTGTTATCGTTGCACTCCTAATACTTATGTGAATGACTCAGCAGCTTCCCTGCCGCAATAGCGTTCATTACAGTATCATTTAAGCTTATCGGAACTAATGTTTAAGTCATTTCTAGTTGGTGTTTACATCTGCTTTATTTCTGCAACTTTATATCACTTGATCTGTGAGTTAGTAAGTGGGGATTGTGGTGTTTATATGACACGTTAATGCCGCCATTTTGAAGAGCGCAGTTTTATTATAACTGCGTCATCATTCCCCCTGCTGTATTACGCTATGTATATTGATTAGAAATGCCACTTGTATATGTGAAAACGTACACAATTTAATTCAGTGATGTTACATAGTTTGTAACTTTGTATTGTCTACATTTATTTATA